>NC_081406.1:16872026-17172026 GCF_030272615.1 Cryptomeria japonica
TATCCCATCTTCTAAAAATCCAACAATTGACATGATTCCCTTTTATCCTAAGCAAGATATTCAAGCTACATCTCTAAATCATAAGTTGCATAAAACATGTGATGGTTTTACTCCTATTCATGTTCTTGCTCCTCTTTCTCTAAATTTTGATGAATAAATCAGTGAAAATGTTATTCATGATGGAAACACAACTCCTAATGCTTTTGATAGTGATTATGAATATGTTGACGTGGACAAGAATTTATCAACTGAATTTTCACAAACCCTAATCCTGATGAATACTAAGAGGGGGGGGTGAATTAGTATTCAAAAATCTCTGCACTAAAACACTTACACAGTCTAAAGATAAACTGCTAAAGCAGTCTAACAGTCAAACAGGTTACCACACATGCAAACCAAAATGCGAATAAAGCATTCACCCACAAAAGCAATACAACCATAACACAAGATATTTGACATGGAAACCCAACTGGGAAAAACCATGGTGAGATGGACCTCACAAGTCACTATCTATAGAATAGAAACCAGACCGATTAAGGTTAGACTGGTTAAGGTCTTATAATGTTCTTCACCAGAACATGTCTTGTTAGGAATCTCAATCTCTGTTAGGAGATAAGTCCGATTAAAGACTACCTTGTTAGAGGATTTTAGATTCACATGTGTGAACCACCTTGTTAGAGGATTTTACAAAGGCTTTGAGGCCTACCCGGTTAAGGGTTACAGACTTGTCAAAGATGTGAGTAATCAACAAGTGTTTGATCTATCTAATAGCACAAACTACTTGGTTAGATCCAGTATTGCTCACAGTTAATGCATTCTAGCATTACTTCAGTCTTCTCTCTATCTCTCACAGTTACAACTTGATCTTCAGATAAGATCGTTCTCAACTTCCACCTTAAACCCTAGCTCAACATTAACCCTAGACATAATGTCCTTTTAAAGGAATTTGATTTCATGTCGGTCCAATAGGATTACATTACAATTTCCTAGGTTCAATGAATCTAGACATACTCAGTAACATGACACAAGAAGCACCGTCAATGTGTCAGCACCGTCAAACAATTGGTGGATTGGTAACTCATCACAAAATGTTAGTTGGTAACTCATCATAGAGTATTACCAGTTCATACAAAATACCAGTTTCTAGTTTGACAAAAATGAAGACTGGTAAGAATGTGTTGTGTCGCTTTGCTCCCTCATACCGCTTGAGATCTACGAACCACTTGGGGTCGACATGCTGCTTCAGACCAGGAAACACATTTTGCAAAATCACCAATAGTCTAAAAACTAGAATACAACATACCAGTTGGAACAAATACCGGTTGAGCTCAAGCTCATACATATAAAGGGGATCTTAATACAAGTGTGTGTCCATCAATGACAATCACAACATAAATAACAAAAAATGCCAACAATCTCCCCCTTTGGCATTGATGGCAACACTTAGGAAAATAAAATTTTGACATCTAAGTGTTTTAAAACAAAAACCTGCCATTGACAAAATTGCTCCCCCTAAGCATATACATTATCCCTTAATCAACACAGTGTATAGCAATTTTGCATATAGAGCATAATCATCAGAGAATATAGCATATATCACAACATATATCAAAATTTCAAAACAGATACTTCTCCCCCTGTGTCAGAAGATCAAAATTTTAAAACCAAAAACCAAATATACTTCTCCCCCTTTGCCAACAATGACAAAGTACCGCTGAAAAAACCTTGTTTTCATATATATATATATATATAAAGTTTATGACAATAATGAATAATACTTGTCAAAAACTGATTTATAGTCCTGCAAAAATTGTTTCATGGATAGGGACCAGGACTCAAGTAGGGAGGTTGCCACTTCCTTCTCTATCTGCATCTGGGATACCTATTCCTCCATGGCATCTACTGTGCTCAGTTCCTGTGTGACTGTCAGGGCATCCAGGTTTAGATAACACTTCTGAATAATTTGCAGTCGTGGAAGTAATACTAGTTGAAGCTCTTGCAAATCCCTAGACCGTGTACTGATCTCTTGCTCCATCTTGGCTGACTGGACCTGGAACTGATGAACGGTTTTCCCATATGCTGCAAAGGAATCATAAGGAGTCTTGAATGTGCCCAAGTAGGACTGTAAGTCCATTTGAAGCTATTGCTTCTTGGTTAGCACATCATCATAGAACATATGAGGTTGACAAATTTTGCTAAGTAGCAAGTTACCCTCATCCAAAACATTCCTTATGTCCTTTTGATCTTTCAACAGTTCAGTCCTAAGCTCATTCAACTTCTTCACTAGAGCAACATTAAGAGCCTTTTGGTGCTCTTTCTTTACATTGGTTGCTGCTGCTTCTTCCAAACTCTACACTTGATCATCCACTACAGTACACAGAAGTTTGAGTTGTGCTAGTGATGATTCAGTGTCAGGAAGATTAGTACTGGGGATTAAACCAGTAAGTGTGTCTACAACCGCCTGTATAATATCTTGTTCCCTTTTCCTATGAATGCCTTCAAGGTGCTCTTGGGCAACCTTGATGCTCTGCATAAGCTCAAACTCACTTTCAGATTGGAGGTCAATAGGACTCGAGATAGCAGCTAGTTTGGCTTGGCTACCGGTTACCTTAGGAGTCTCCATCTGTGTGCTCTTCATTGCTTCGATTGTCTTGTCTACTTCTTCCTTCTTTTTCCTCTCCTTCTCTTCCTTCTCTTTCTCTTCTCTCTTTTTCTTCTCTTCCTCTTCCATCTTCTTCTTGTCTTCTTCTTCTTTCTCCTTCTACTCTACTTCTACCTTCTTCTTTGCTTCTTCTTCCTTCTTCTTCTATGCTTCCTCTTCCTTCTTCTTTTGTTCTTCCTCTTCCTTCTTCTTCTTCTCTTCCACTTCCTTCTTCTTCTTCTCTTCCTCTTCCTTCTTTTTCTTCTCCTCTTCTTCCTTCTTTTTCCTGTCATCTTCTTGCTTCTTCTTTACTTCATCTTTTCGTTTCTCCTCTTCCTCTTTCTTCTATTTCTCATCTTCATCCCTCTTCTTTTTCTCTTCCTATTCCTTTGCTACTTGCTGTGTGTCTTCAACTTGTTCACCACTCTGATCGGCTTGTTGCCCCTATCCAGTTCCCTCAGAAGGTATGTCCTAAGTAGCATCTTCTACATCCAGGGCATCGACATCGATGGTGTCAATTGGTTCTTCCACCAGGTTTCCTTCCTCATCAAAGACCTCATCCGGTTTGGAAATAACTGGTTCCTTTTCCGCTTGGAGGTTGGCCATTCATGCCTTGTGAGAGCTGATAGCATGAGCCATATGCTGATGTGTATCTTTTTCAACATCATCAAGTCTCCCCTCCAACAACCAAAGTCTTCTTCTCCTTGTGAAGAAGAGACCTTTATTTTGATCCAGGGCATCAAATAATTCTGAATTTGAGAGTTCAGGGAAGTACTATGCAAAGACTTTCTCCCTAATCTCCTGTTCCTTTTCAATGGCAATGTGCCATTTATTATCTAATTCTTTAAATAATGAATCCAGTGTCTGAGATTTAATCTCTAATGGTGACTAGTCATTTTTACATAAATAAAGAATGATTTCCTGTAGTACTTCATCTTTTTCCTCACTATTAAATTCATCATAATAGTCTACTAAATCATGAAGTAACTTTCTCCTAATATTTTTTACTATTCTTTGACAATGTGTTAAAGGTTTGTATGAGGAGATGTCTATATTTACCGGTGCGGATACTGTTAGTTCATTCTTCTTCATCTTCTTTGTCTATCTTGCCTTCTTTGGCTGTTCATCAGAATTGGTTTCTTCGGAGTCCGGTTCATTTGCCTTAGTCTTCCTCTTTCTTTTGAAGACTTTTGCCGGTGACCACTTGCTCACTCTTGGAGTTGCAGTGGTAGCTGGTGCTGATGCTGCAGGCACTGCCTTAGCTTTCTTAGCTACCGGTTCTTTTCCCTTCTTCACCGATGGTTCTTCAACCGGTGCAATCCTCTCCAAGTAGGTTCCGGTTCTCTTAGCCTTTGGATCAAGAGGCGAGGCAATAAGGGTTGAGGCATACCCTTCCAGCATGTCAAATATAACTTCATAGCCCATAGGCTCCACTTCCTCCATTAAACATTTGTCCACCTGAATAGTGAAACAGATGTCATCTTCGTATTTCTTCACTATGTCACCTGAGATTCTTACCCTCTAACTCATCTTTCTTCTGAACTCATCAAAATATTTGTTCAGTACCTTAGGGTAGCCAGTTCCACTGGCTTGTACACTTTCCTTTATCTACTTGGTTACCGGTTGGTCAGGGGACCACTGGACATCTCCTACACCCGAAAATTAGCCTTGAAAATAAAAGATGAACCCTACCAGTAGTTGTCCAAACTTAAACCTTAGTGAGTTGTCCTGTTTGATTACCTTAAGATTTAACAAGAGTTGCCTCTGCATACTAGTGCATAAGTCAAAAGATGCATCCTCTTTTATCATTCGGTAAGTGGCATTTATCACTACAGCAGATACAAAATTAATCCTACTAGCTGAAAATGTTCTGCATCCTATCACCATGCAGGCGTATTTCACTAGATCATCCTTGATAGGATTGACTGTCATACCCCATGAATCACTTGTTGAACTGGTGAGCTTGGTCATTTCCATTTTGCTCACTTTTCTCAGGGCTGGCACTTCCCCTGTGTTGCAGAAACCGGTGAGTTCATGAATTGCCTGAGGCATGATATCATGCGTCCTCTCTAGGTACATCTTGTCACCATGGACTCTACTCAAAATAATTTTGATATGATGCTCTGTGAAATCTTCCAGAAAATATACTGCTTTATGGAATTTCTTCTTCTCTATGACACTAAATTCTGGTTTGATCTTTTTGTCCTTGCCGCAAAATAGACCTAACTGAGTGTGAATGGCTAAAGACCCTAGGTCTTCTATTTTGCAATCAATATAATCAGAAATTCCTTCTTTGACTATAACTCCATCAGGAACTTGTGACAAAGCATTATATTTAGACTTCCTCTGAATAAAACTTTCTGACTCAATTGATGTACTCAAACTGGTATGTGATGTAGAAGCCATTGAAGAGTATTTCAAGAATACGAAAAATACCTTTCAGATGCAAATTTAGGGCTTCCTGATTCTTCTTCACTTCACTCTCCATCGGATGCCAAATCGCCACTTTGTGTTCTCCACTACCGCTTGCAAACTGGATTTGAATCTCTTTCAAGGTTGTCCAATTTCTTGAAATCTAAGCTCAAATCCCCTTTTCTTCGCTCTTTACTTGAAAAATTTTCTTCACTCGAAAACAGATAGTGAGAAATGATTTGAAAAATGCATTTATACATGTCTCTCACCTACCATCATTAATGCTCCTTTATTAGGGCATAAACCCTAATTTTCCTTTTTACCATTTCCGGTCTTCTACCAAGAGAAAAGTATCACATACCAATTAAGATCTTTTATTAGTGTCAACTAGGGTTTCAAAAGCATTTCGCCGTTTCCTCCCCCTAAGCCTTTAAGGCTTAGTTTGCTGGTTCTGATATTTCCACACTAGGTGCAGAAACCATTTCCTCTTCTGACAATATTGGTTTCTTCTTCCATGTTTTCTTCATGTCTCCTTAAACTTTTTCAACATCTATTTCTCCTTCCCGAGTAACCGGTATATCATCAGATATACTTTTTCTGCTTCTGCAGAATCTTGCAATGTGACCAGGTTTGTTGCAGTGATAACAAACAAGTCCAGGTGCTCTCCAAGGTCCATTGTACATATTTCCATTCTTCCTTTTGCATGTTGCAGCTATGTGACCATGACCATGACAGATCATACAACTTTCTCTCCATCCGGTTGCTGCTTGATGACCACCGCTTCTTGACTAATGATTGAAGATATTAAATCAGTTGTCATTCCAGTTCATAAAAGGTTCAAGACCAGTTCCTTGGGTCCTCTGAGGATATCTTCCAGTGTTATCCATTATAGACTTGCATTCAAATGCTCTATGCCTAAACTTGTTGCATGCGTAACAATGACCATTGAACTTATTTGATTTAGGTACATTGTTGATAAAGTAAGGAAAATTATTGTAGGCTTTGCTCCTACATACACTGGCAGTGTGTCCTTCTTTAAGACAGTTAAAGCAAACAGGTTTGAATTTTCGCTTACCTTTTCCTTTGAGTGCCAGTTGCTTCTTTGATGCTTCAGCATTTGTTCCTAAGGATTCTCCTTCCTCATGTCCAGAAAAACCAAGACCATTGGTATTCTTTGCCGGTCTAGATGACTCAAGCTTTTGCTCTAGCTTGACAGTACTTTTGCCAAACTTAGCAAGTATTTCCTTTGAATCAAAGAGTTCTTTGGAAATAGCAATGTTTGTCTCCATTAGACTTGCATTTTCTAAGATGGCTATGTTCAGTTCTCCTTGCATGTCTTCTTTTTCCATTCTGCTCTCATGAAGGCTAGTAGTCAGTGCACTAATCTCTTGTTTCAACTTAGAGATCTCATGATCTCTATCCTTTATCTGATCTTTAGATTTTCTTTGGTTCTCAAGCTCTTGACTAAACCTAATAGTCAGTCCTTCCAACTCCTTTCTCAGATTGGAGTTTGAATCATTCAGCTTATTTACTTCAGCAATCATGGCTTCCATGTTAGCTTCATCTTCAGAACTACTTTTAGATAGTTCCATCAGCTTTTCTACATGTTCTCTCCTTTTTGCTTGAGATGCCTTGTATTTGACCATAAGATCATCATAGGCTTGCTCAGACTTAGTGAGCCATTGAGTAAGTTCCCTCATGGTGTATTCCCCCATATCTCTTTCCAAGTGGTTAAACTTATAGAAAGGTAGGCTCTGATACCAATTGATGAATACTAAGAGGGGGGGTGAATTAGTATTCAAAAATCTCTGCACTAAAACACTTACACAGTCTAAAGATAAACTGGTAAAGCAGTCTAACAGTCAAACAGGTTGCAAACCAAAATGCGAATAAAGAATTCACCCACAAAAGCAATACAACCATAACACAAGATATTTGGCGTGGAAACCCAACTGGGAAAAACCACGGTGAGATGGACCTCACAAGTCACTATCTCTAGAATAGAAACTAGACCGATTAAGGTCAAAACGGTTAAGGTCTTACAATGTTCTTCACCAGAATAGGTCTTGTTAGGAATCTCAATCTCTATTAGGAGATAAGTCCGTTTAAAGACTACCTTATTAGAGGATTTTACAAAGGCTTCGAGGCCTACCTGGTTAAGGGTTACAGGCTTGTCAAAGATGTGAGTAATCAACAAGTGTTTGATCTATCTAATAGCACAAACTGCTTGGTTAGATCCAGTATTGCTCACAGTTAATGCATTCTAGCATTACTTCAGTCTTCTCTCCCTCTCTCACAGTTACAACTTGATCTTCAGATAAGATCGTTCTCAACTTCCACCTTAAACCCTAGCTCAACATTAACCCTAGACATAATGTCCTTTTAAAGGAATCTAATTTCATGTCGGTCCAATAGGATTACATTACGATTTCCTAGGTTCAATGAATCTAGACATACTCAGTAACATGACACAAGAAGCACCGTCAATGTGTCAGCACCGTCAAACAATTGGTGGATTGGTAACTCATCATAGAGTATTACTGGTTCATACAAAATACTGGTTTCCAGTTTGACAAAAATGAAGACTGGTAAGAATGTGTTGTGCCGCTTTTCTCCCTCATACTGCTTGTGATCTATGAACCGCTTGGGGTCGACATGCCACTTCAGATCAGGAAACACATTTTGCAAAATCACCACTAGTCTAAAGACTAGTATACAACATACCAGTTGGAACAAATACTGGTTGAGCACAAGCTCATACATATAAAGGGGATCTCATTAGAAGTGTGTGTCCATCAATGACAATCACAACATAAACAACAAAAATGCCAACAAAACCTAACTGCTAGAATCAAACAAAGTGACTTACCACATGAGAATAGTCCTTGTTTGGATCTTATGATAGCTCCATCTGCTACACTCGATGTCGTTCCTCTAGCATGTTGCTCACCTTCCTGATATAGTGATCAAAAAGATTGAGAGGTGGATGTCATGCTAGATTAGCAATATTAGCACTGTAGATCTTCTCTCTCTCTCATTTCTTTCTCTTTTGTGACCATTCTTCTATGTGGATCCCTGTTCTTCTATTTTTGTCTCTTTCATGTCAACTTGAAAGAGATCCTCTCTTCCCTTTCTTCCAAGGTAGTGTCCTTCATTGGGGAATGGTGATTGTAGACTAGGAAATTGAGGATTCATCAAAGCAAATAACAATTAGGACAATCACAAAACCTAAAACTGCAATGAAAACAATCCTAATCTAATCAATGAAAACATGAAGACAAGACATTCAAAATGAAATCAAAGCAAACCAAATGCAGATATCTCCTTCATGTGGCTCCATTGTTCTTCTTTCACCTTCCAATTTGATGTTGTTTTCACCTACAAAGTGCATTTGCAAGTGGAAAGCAAGTTTTTGATGAAATATGTAGCATAAGGTTACTTGAAAATGTGATTCATTGATCCTTTGATTGAAGAAACTTACCCAATTTATAGACAAATTGGAGAGAGGACAAGATTAGCATGAAATTGATTTCAAAAATGGCAAAATTGAGTTGAAGGAAGAAGGTTATGACACCTTCTATGTCATGAATTATGACATATATCTCATGCAAAGGTTAGAGGACTAAAAGCTTATGACATCTTGCTATGCCAATGGTATGACACATGAGAGATTCATGCTTCCACCGAAGCACAAAAATAGGGAGAGACTAGAGAGGAATTGATTAGGTGGAAATTGAATTTAGCAAATGAAGTGGAAATTAGGAATTAGGAAAATTAGAAATGAGGTTAGAAATGATGAATTGGAAATTAGGAAATTAGAAATTGATGAAATTAGAAAATTAGGTGAATTAATTAATAATTTTTCATTCATTAATTAATTCACAAAAAGAAGGGGAATTAATTAGCCAATTAAATAAATATTTAATTGTGACAAGAAGACTTAGGATAAATAAATAAATTATTTAACCTAGAGGGAAAATGACAAACAAGATTAAATGAATAAATCATAAAACCCTAGAAGATGAATTAGAAATGCAAGGACGACAATTAGGTCTTGACAAAAGATAATTGATGTAGGTTCGATCATGATTCTAATTGACAAAGGACCAATGTTGATAAATGATTAAAATTGGTTGACAAACTCAATGACAAATTGACCAAGATTGACAAGGAGATCAAATTGATAAGCGCCAATTGACATGATTGAAGAGGACAAGGATCGATGACGAATCGATCGTAAAATGACAAAATTGGCAAGGACAAGGATCGATGACGAATCGATTGTAAAATGATGAGATTGACAAGGAAAAGGACTGATGATGAATCGATCACAAAATGATGTGATTGACAAGGACAAGGATCGATGATGAATCGATCACAAAAATGACGATATTGACAAGGACTAGGATCGACCAAAATCATGACTGAAGATTGTTATCGACAAGACGTAATTTGAAAGTGACAAAAATGAGGAATGCAGAAGAAGGATTCGATGCTCGCAAATGATAAAGACCAAGTGCGCAACATAGAAGAAATGTTAATGCGATGCAAGAACCCTAAAATAAGGCAATGCGCAAATGCTAAAGTATGACTCCACAAGCGTTGACCATTTTTAGACGTCTACATTTTGCCCCTCTTTGAGACAATGCGATTTTAAGCATTGTTTCAAAGAACAATAATGAAAATACCCCAGACAAGAACAATGACATATGCATGCCCCCTTGAGGAATTGGCCGGAAACATCCAGAAAAGAGGCCAATTAGTCGATAAGAATAATAGAAAATGATAAGTTTGAACAGATCAAGAATTGAAGGTCGGATGCACAAATTACATGCAATAGAAGGTGCAAAAGACCATGACCAGCATAAGATGGATAGCATGCATGTCCATCTAAGCACTGTCAAAGAGCTATAAATGAGACAAGGAGAAGGAAAAGAGCTCATTTGCACTAGCCAAAGTGGAGGAATTGTTTCTCAAGAAAAAGACCCTTGTAGAGAGATGGTGAACCTTCTAATGGCAGATCACCTTGGGGAACATGTATGCACCTACAGACGATCAGACGACACAGGAGCAGCGATATGTAGCTCAAAAACCCATATTGTCAATTTCATGAATTTTTCTTGATTGCGGGACATTGCGGGGCCCACAGGGAAGGAAAAAATGGACATCTGCACCTGTGTGGGCAAATTCTGCACCTGTGTAAGGTACACAGGCGCAGGACAGGGTACACAAGCGCAATTGTGCACTGAAAACACTAATTTGACCGAAAAGAGGGAGAAAGGTAGGATAGGCCAAAATAGATAAAAAAGAACCCTAATTGGAGTAGGAAACAAGGAAATGTAGCCCTTAGGAGAAAACCCTAAAACTAACAAAGTGTGCCCCAATTGTGATGCAGAGTCGACAGTATCCATTGATTACATGGGAGAATAGACCTGACTGCTTCATGTTGCGACATAGACTCAGGAGCACGGACAGAGATACATTGGCAGGACTTGGATTATACTATATCACATTCATGCCTGAGATTAGGGTAAACATAGGACTGCTTACCACATTGGCAAAGCGATGGCATTCAAAGACTTCCTCTTTCCATCTGCCGATTGGAGAGGCGACTGTGACACTAGAGGACATGTGGCGTATCCTGCGCATTCCAATTCATGGGGAGATGGTAGTGTACAACCCAGTGATAGGGAGAGATGCTTTGTGTAGATTATTTGAGTGCGACATAGATGAACTTGATATCGTAGAGAGGGAGATCCGCTGGGAGACCATGGCAGCAGAGTATGATCAGCGTTATGTAGTGATAGCTATGGTGATAGCATGCCTATTAGCAGGTGATAGATGAGGACATGGATTCCTTATTATATGGGGAAGAGTGCTAGAGCGGATGGTGACAGAGGGGACTCTGTATACATGGGGACCATGTGTGCTTACTATGCTATATTTTCAACTGCATCAAATAGCATATCAGAGGGTGCAGACTTTGAGCTGTGGAGTCACACTATTACAGGTATGGGCATTTGAGCACATAGCCATATGTCGACCGATTGCAGAGAGACAGGTAGTACCACATCAACCATATGTGTACTACTATGGGGGTACATTGAGACAAGGTCCATTCGGATACATATTGTATTGGCGACATGAGCTAGACAGATTGAGAGAGTTCACATGGAGGCCATATTAGGATTGCCCTAGATGGTCAGATGATAGTGATGAGCTACCATATTGCAAATAGGAGAGGTACCTGATTGGGTGACCAATGAATCACCAGAGAGTGATTGATATGTATCTGCCAGAGAGAGTTAGACGATAGTTTGGAGAGAGGCAGGATGTACCGAGAGGAATTGCACACTTTTCTCGATCTCATAGAGAGACAAGTCAGTGGGGGAGGATGATTCAGCCACACATAGCATATGCCAACTTCACATAGCTACAACAGGGACAGTGGGATTGGAGATCAGATGTTGTGGATGCCAGGATGACAGAGGAGTATGAGCGATGGTTTGCACAATGATGGCCTATGCCATTGATAGATCCTGATATTCCAGTACCTGGGAGACAGGAGGACTTCACACTCGCTAGAGAGGAGGAGGGAGATGATGAGGATGATGAGGATGACGAGGATGGAGGTGATGAGGATTAGGAGGATGATGAGGATAGAGGGTAAGATGAGGATGGAGAGGAGAATGAGGAGGATGAGCCAGATCCAGTCAATCCGGAGTCATTGCAAGATATACCCATAAAGCTGGAGATAGCTAGCATAGAGGAGATGGAGATATGTGGGGCCACCATAGCGAGTCAGCATGATCACATTGTGACATTAGAGAGATAGAATGCTATCTTGAGGATAGAGTAGGATCAGTTTAGAGTAGAGATAGCCAGACTGACAACGGCTCGAGATACAAGAATAGCCCAAGCACAACAAGCAGAGCAGAGAGTGACCAAGTATATTGGGTCGATTAGGGATGCCAGTGCACATGAGATGGCACAGATGTTGGTAGAGACCGGAGATGAGATACGCTAGTTGAGGACACTATATGAGAGTGCAGTTCCACCAGATCAGAGAGAAGCATCATATATATCATGATCGAGGATAGAGAGTAGGCCACGTTCTCGTAGGTCAGTGAGCAGCATGGGGGTGAGTGGACCTAGGAGACCACCACAGCCAGGACAAGGAATAGGAGGGGCTTCATCCTCCAGACATATCAAGGATGAGGAGGATAGAGGGAGCACCCAGTGACAGAGGCATGTGCTCCTTATGATAGGGACATATATAGTTTGACATTATGTACGCAGCCTGTGGGCCATACTTAGGACAGACAGTCCAATTTTGTACTCCGATACTTTTTTTGTTGATATATGATATGATATGTAGCTATATGATGGGATGCAATGTATTATGGCTTATGTTTACTTTCCATGTATGGATGTCTTATGCATTGTTTATGTACCAATGATATTTATGTTTTTGGATGCATTTATAAGATGAAATGGATAAAATCCTTGATATGGGCTTGATATAATGCAAATGTATTAATCAATGAATGTAGGATGAAGCTTATGTTTTTTGGAGATCGGAGAACTAGACCAAACTGATGGAAGAAATGTTAGTAGGAAGAAAGTAGACAGAGGATAGTTAGAGATGAATAAAAACTTGCTTTCACAAATGCACAGAAGTAGGTGAGAACCTTTATTTAATGTAGCAAAGCGGATGCAGAGCATCATGGCATTGAAGGCCACAGCTAAAACGCAACCCCTTTTGCAAAAGACAGACACATTGCACACAAGGAATGAGTGAAGCATCCTAGGGTGCATACATCAAGAATCAAGGTATGTGTGGTGTTCACAAAGCGAACGTACTTATCATAGACACCCAATGATATAGTTGCCCTAGTTTGTGACAAACATTCCACAAACAGCAAACATAACCAAAAAACAAAAGGGACCATGAACCATCCCGGTCACTCTAAATCACTCAGTGACATCCTCAAGCAACATAGGAACATGATAAATATGATAAATCAGTAAAAGATAAGACTCACAAATTCGACCAAGTCAAACAAACAGTCTGATTGTCATTGTGAAAAGTGGAAAACAAGAATGATCATGATGTCTAGTTTTAGGGAATGCAATACCCCATCTAAGATAGGACACAGTCTGGTTTCGAGTATACCACACCCTGTATAAGACCCATGATAATATTGACAAGGACCAATGGTAATGTTGATGCTATTTTGATTGATGTGACAACTGTGATCAAGTTGAATGCTTGCTTGGTCAAACAGTTCATCTGCTAATGCGTGATTTCATTAAAGCACAATATTTGATTGATTGTCATTGGATGTATGCTCAGGGATCTGTCTATGCACAAAGGGGACTATTTATTGACAAAATGCAAAATGCCAAAGAAATTGTTTTTGGATTTTGATGTTTTTCACTTTGTAGGAATTTCGATTTTTTTACAATATTTTTGTTTGTTTTTCAGGACTTTATTTGACTTTTTGGGGATTTTTTCAGGACATTATTTGATTTTTAGAGATTTTTTCTTTAGGACATTTTATGATTTTTTTGGATTTTTTTCAGGACATTATATGATTTTTAGGGATTTTTTCAGGACATTATTTGATTTTTTTAGGGATTATTTCAAGACATTTTTCAATTTTTAGGGATTTTTTCAGGACATTATATGTATGTTTTTGAATTATTTTGGGGCATTTTTTGATGTTTTTGGATTATTTCAAGACATTTTTCAATTTTTATGATTTTGCCCCCAGTGTCTAGCAAGGCAAGGAATATGACAAGTGAATAAATAGGCTTTCTAAAATGTTGGTGGATAGAGGCAAGACAAAGGCCTTTTATTATGGAGACAATATAGATGCAATTTTCAAGGGCTATTGCGTGATGGGACAAGAGACTGGATATGACAATGTAAAGCAGTGACATGGCATGAGGGACATGTCAAGAGGTTTTTGAAACTATGTTTAAATTTTGCGTCCTTATGTCAAATCAAGATCAAGGAATGAAAAAGAGTGTATGGATAGTGATAAGATATGGATAGGATAAGCAAGACCAAGAATGGATAAGGGACATGGACTGAAGGTCAGGGTAGGCTAACGGATAGAGACAAAAAGTTACAATAAGACATGGAATATGGATGAAAGGTTATAATAAGCAAATGGATAAAGACCAAAAGCTATGATGGACTAAAAGCTGCAAACAAGATGCATGATGCTCATGACGATCCTCAGCCTTGTCAAGATCAAAGGTGGAAAAGGGGATATGGACATGAGGGACAATAGGATATGAAGGGTAATGACAAGGGCTCGATAGAATAATGGAACAATGAAGGACAAAAGGATATGATAGGATAAAACCTGTCCCCCAGTACGGTATGCAAAAAGTTCATAGATTATGCATGATGGCTATTTGATAGGTTTTCATCATGGTACTTGCCCAAGGTGCCTGTTTGCTAGGTTTTCACTAGAGGATGAATTATTTTTCTTTACTATTTTTCAAAAAATTTCACCTTTTTTTTTTTTTTTGTTTCTTTTTTACTTTTTGATTTTTTTGTATTTTTTTCAGGATCATATTTGAAGAACTGCTAACAAAAGAACTATGCCCAGTACTTGTGAAGGTGCATGCTATTTACAGGATTTGACAAAGGTTCACCGTCTGGGATTGCAAGCTGATATGCCCCCGAACCATAGGCTGCAGTAACTATGAAAGGTCCAACCCAATTAGGCTCAAATTTTCCATTGATGATGTCATTAGATTGTTTATTCTTGGGGTTTGCCTTTAAAACCAGATCTCCCACTTTGAAGTGTCACCCTTTGACCTTCTTATTATAAGAGTGACGAAGACGATTTTGATATGCTTGCAAATGTGTCAAGGCTGTCTGACGTTTCTCATCTAACATCTCAAGCTGATGCAACTGAGAGACTCTATGCATCTCATCATCAATCAAATGTTGCAAGGAAACATGCAAAGAGGGAATTTCCACTTCCAAGGGTAAAATGGCTTCCGCACCATACACCAAAGAATAAGGTGTTGTGCTAGTAGGTGTGTAGATGGAAGTGCGATAAGACCATAGTGCTGGATTCAACTATACATGCCAATCTCAACTAGCATCATTGACCACCTTTTTCAGGATCTTAATAATGGTTTTATTTGATGCTTCGGCTTGACCATTACCCTATGGATAGTAAGGACTGGAGAAATGGTGTTGGATGTGAAACTTTTCATAGAGTTCCTTGACATCTTTGTTCTTGAATGGACGACCATTATCTGTGACAATTGCAAGGGCAACCCCATATCTGCATATGATATAATTCAATAGGAATTTTGAAATTTTCACACCAATGATATAGGTCATAGGGATAGCCTTGATCCATTTTGTAAAGTACTTTGTGGCTGTAATGATGAACTTATGTCCATTTGCAGATATCGGGTGATGTGAGGCCTCACCTCGACTCAGTCTGACATTCAGTGGATTTTATATTTAGACTATTATGGATACTTTATTTTGATGCATTTTGGGACCTAGAACTTATATGATTTCAGGATTTGGATAACATTGCTATGATTTGATGATTTACTTACATGCTTTATGAGATAGAACACTACATGATTGTTAGATAGGATGATATTGCAATGATAGATGTCGTTATTGAATTTGCAGGACTTTACTCTGAATATAGAACTATGATGTATGTTTAGTTTATGTGAATTGGGATGAAATTGCTTATGTGAAATTGCTTGATAAAAGATGTATTCAATCTGTGCAGATGAAAATTGTATGCAAGTAATGATGTGTATTGTTATATTATTGAATTATATTATATATGGATATTTGGAAGTACTAATGTGTAAATTGAGATGCGCAGGAAATTTACCATGTGACCATGGAAAATTACGGAGAATCAAACCTAGACTTATGTATGTTCATAAGCCAGGGTTTGTCTATTTGGAGAGATAACACCCCGTTTGTGTTGTATTTTATTCGTAACAGTATATGCTGCATGAGTGTTAAGTGTTATTTAAATTTATTGTGTAAAAACCACAAGAGACAATTTCATGTTTTATTTGTGTCACTTGACACATGTGTGGATTTAAATTTAAATGTTTTATTTTGTCTCTTGGTGGGAAAGTGTTTAATTATAGTTCTTCTTAAATAAAATAATGTGTTGTCATAAATACTTTGGGAATATAATATTTGGGGTGGTCAACTTATGTTTGACCCGAAAATAAACTTCAGAGGGGTTTAAAATGGGTTAAATGAACACCTAGGGGTAGTTTAATAGGGTTTCCTAAAGCCCATAAGGTATACCTAGGGGTTAGGGGTAATTTTAGGCAAGTTTCCACTTTATAATGATCTTTTTAACGCTTTAAAAATTGGCTTTTTTGAGTTGAGCGAAAATTGAAAATTAGAAGTTAAATCTAAATCAAGATTTTTCCTTTTGGAATGAGAATCTTTTTGCATTTTTGCTTTCTTTCCTTTTTGGTTTTTAGAAACTTGTGAGAACTCAGAGAGTGAGCTTCTTAAGGAAGATTTTTGAGAATTGGAGGGTAATCACCCACTCTCCATTTTTGGAGACAAGAGAAAATTTGAAAAGAAAATAATGTTATGGAATAGAAAAATTGATTAAGTGTAGAAGGAAAAAGATTCGTGGATTGGGCAGCTCTTCATCAAATATCATAATACCTTTGGGCAGATTAAGGTTGGTTTCAGTTATTCATTATAATGTCTTCTTCTTGTTTATGTCTGGAAGTTTGTTGGTGTAAGAAATCTGTGTTCTTGAAAGTTTTTTTTTTTGTTAGAAAATCTTTTGGTATTTTTGCATTATGATTTGTTTGTGTTTTGGGATTTTTCTCAAGACCTCTTACTCTTGGGAGAGAAGAGGATCTTGTGGGTGGTAGCAGTGACAACCCTCGAGTGAGAGACTCTCTTTGAGAGCGATCACAAGGGATCTTTGTTGTGACCCTTGCTGCATGGCCTGTTTGTGCAATGGGGGTCATAAGGAGGGATATAAGGCTAGAATGCCTTTGGGGGGCATAAGGAATAAGGGGTTGAGATTCTTGATATTATTATTGTACCATGAGGTGGCTTCTTGTTTATTTCATACTTACAGTTCTCCTCAGGGTATTGGTCCACTACCACCCTTTGAAAATGTTCATCACCAAAGTGTGGTGCTGTGAAAGCCAAGTTGGGAATGTGTCTGGAAAATCTGTATGCATTTGCTTTCTATGTGTTTGCCTGTTTGTTACCCGTCTAGGAATTGGTTCTCCGAGCTCGGGGGTGGCTACCAGTTAGCCTAGGCTGGGAGGTGAGCACTCTGTGGTCATATTTGTGTTTCTATTATGCAGGAAAGTCAGGAGAAGAGGATAGGTGCCATGAAAAGATACAGAAGATTATTGTTGAAGATACTTTATTTCATTTGCAAATATTTGTTTAAAGTTGTTACAGAAGTGAGCCCTCATTCTTAGAAATGAGAGGCAAGTTGTAATTCTTGAAATTAGACTTGGGGTTATTGTTGTAGCTAAACAAAGAAACATCCTTTAAAATTTGCAGAATATCTTAGAGTTGTAAAAAGAAAAGCTTGTTTTATTTCTACTTCTGATTTTTAGAAAAAGAAAAGTCATTTTGAGTTGCATGCAAAAGCTTCTTTGTATTATGAAAAAAAAGAATGTTTTAAGTTACTGCTAAATTAGTTGAAAAATCAATGAATCTATTTATTATAGAGAAGTATATTGTATTTCCTAAAATGTATTTTTAAATTGTTTTTCTAATTAGAGATGATTAAAAAGCTTATCAATAGATTTAGCTTCATTCTTTTATCAGCAATTAAAAAAACAAAAAAACAAAAAAAAAGGGCCTAATTCTATATATATATATTTTCGAATTTACATAATGCTTTTCCTTTATTAGTTTTGTTTAAAATTTTTGCATATAAATCTTATTACAAAAAAAATATATATATTTATTGATATATTTTTTCACCCTCATAACTATATGATTATATATTTATATAAATATATATATATATATAAATATATATATATATATATAAATATATATATATATATAAATATATATATATATATAAATATATATATATATATAAATATATATTTATATAAAATATATTTTTTTTAAAAAAATAAATTTAAAAAAAAAAGAAGTTTTGGGTCCACGCGGACCCCACTGTGTGTACGCATAGTGAGGGCCGTGTGGCGCCCACTGTGTGCACACACAGTATGGCCGCTTCGGCTCCCACTGTGTGGACACACAATGGACAGCCGCAGCTGCCACTGTGTGGCCACACAGTGGGGTAGCCGCTAGCGGCGCCCACTGTGTGGACACACAGTGGTGCCGCGACGCCCACTGTGCGCCCATACAGTGGTGTCTCAGCCTTTCCCAGTCGCCCTCCTTCGAACCTGCAGTAAAATCATGGCTGCCGCCTTAGGGGTTTTCGGCCCTGCTAAAAAGAATACTCAATGTTTAACAAAAAAAAAAGGATTAAACCCTAGCCCGGGTAGGGCTAGGGTAAAAGAATTAAAATAATTTTAGTTTCATAGTTATTAACATATTTATATAAAACAAATCATATGAGTCCTTAATTAGGGTTGGAGAGAAAATTAACTATTATTTTGGGGAGATAATTTTAAAAGGATTAAAATCTAATATATATATTATATATTTAAATATATATATATATATATAAACATATATTCTGGTTATAAATTGGAGTAAGTATATATTAAAGTTTAAAATATTTTAAAGTATTTAATGGAGTTTTTAAATAGTTAAATACCTCCGTATGATTACTCATAAGAAGTAAAAAGAAAAGTGAAATAAATAAATTATCAGAAGTAAGCCTAGCTTTTATAATTTTAAAAGTATTTAAGGTAATAAATACTTATTTTTGTCCCGGTTAATTTAATTAGAGTACTTAGATTTTAAATTGGATGTCTAGACTATATGTCTTAATGGGATTTGAAATAAACTTCCTCTCCTATTTTCCTTAACGTGATTAATTTAATAAACCTAAAGACTAGGTATCTCGTGGAAAAAAAATTAAACCAGTTAGTTTTCTGCAAATAATATTTAACAAACTATCGATGCTTGGTTCATCTCAGAACTAGTTCGAATATAATTATGGAAATTTCTATAATGCTTGTCGTGTGAGTGAACTTGTTAATTAATTAGTATGTGTTTTTAAAAAAAAAATTGTTCCGTTTTTGCCCTAAATTTTGGGCATGACAGGTGAATCTTGCCAATAAGATCCAATCCCCATTGAGAAAAGGGCCATGAAGATATAACAAAATGAAGTTATTGGGCTGGCGCATGAATGTAATTTCTATGTATTTGACATTTGTAACATTTCTTGACAAAATCATGAGCATCATTTTCCATAGTGGGCCAATAATACCCAACACGAACCAACTTTTTAGCTAGACTCAGACCATTGAAATGGCCCCCACATATACCATCATGAACCTCGTGTAAACCCATTTGTGCTTCATCAGAGTCCAAACATATGAGGAGGGTGTGGTCAAAGGAATGATGATAAAGAGTGTCAGCGATGATGACATATTTGATAGTTTGTCATGTGAAGGCTCGGTGTTGGTTAGAGGAAAGGTTAAGTGGTAAAGTTTGGGATTTCAAATACTGATAGATATCATTGTACCATGGGGAATTAGGACCAACAAGAACACACATCATATCTGCTGTCGAAATTTCAAAAGAAGGGACAAGCAACTGTTTGACCAAAAATTCACATCTGTCCATATTGTGGGGCATATTTAACATGGAAGCAATAGTTGTCATAGCATCTGCTGACTTGTTTTGTATTCTCAGAACTTGATTGAAATGGATATCAGTAAATTTTGTCTTGAATAAATCCACCATATGCTTGTAGGGAAGAAGCTTTTCATCCTTTGTTCATAGTCATCATTCACTTAATGGATGACTAACTGGGAATCTCCATAGACTTGCAAATGTGTGATGTTCCATTGGATTGCTACTTGGAGCCCTGTGACCAAAGCTTCGTATTCTGCAATATTATTAGTGCAATCAAAAGTTATTTTGTAGGATTTAGGGATAGCATCACCTTGAGGGGTGACAAACAATATACCTGCTCCTGAGCCAAATTTGGTATGGGATCCATCAAAATATAATTTCCATTCATTAGAAGATGTGACAACAAAGATTGATTCATCTGGAAAATCAGCCAACATTGGATGATCATCATGAATAGGTGCCTCTACAAGTTGATCCGCTATGATTTGTCCTTTTATTGCCTTTCTCTCAATGTACTCAATATCAAACTCACTGAGGATCATCACCCACTTTGCTAGGTGACCTGTCAAAGCTGCCCTACTAAGCAAGTATTCCAAGGGATCAATTTTTGCAACTAGCAATGTCTGATGACTTAACATATAGTGTTGAAGCTTCTGTGTTGCAAATACCATTGCTAAACATGCCTATTCAATAGTTGAATAATTCAACTCATAGCCAACAAGTGTCCGACTGATATAATAAATAGCCCATTCTTTGCCTTTCTCATCCTGTTGGGCTAAGAGAACTCCCAATGCCATTTCAGTTGCAGAGATATACAATATGAATGGCCTCCCTTCTATAGGAGGCATTAGAATAGGTGGTGACATTAGATAATCCTTGAGAGTTTGAAATGTTGATTGACATTGCTCAGTCCATTTAAAAGTGACACCTTTATGCAATAAATGCAGGAAGGGATGACATTTGTCTGCCAATTGAGCTATAAATTGGCGGATTGACCGTAACTTTCCTTGCAGACTTCTTAGTTGATGGAGATTTAAAGGAGGAGGCATATCCATTATTGCTTTAACCTTATCAGGGTCTACTTCAATGCCTCTGTAAGAAACAATGTACCCTAATAATTTGCCAGCTATGACACCAAAGACACATTTCTTTGGGTTGAGTCTGAGGTTGTAGGTTTCCATTCAATCAAAGATTGGGCCAAGGATGGCTAGATGACTATCTCTTGTGATGGATTTACATAATAGGTCATCAACATAGTCTTCCATCAAAGTATGCATAAAATCATGGAAAATTGTCATCATAGCTCTTTGATATGTTGCGCCAGCATTTTTAAGACCAAATGGCATCACATTCCAGTAGTAGGTACCCCAAGCACATGTGAATGCATTCTTATGTTGATCTTCAGGAGCAATGCAAATTTGATTATATCCAGAAAAACCATCCATTAATGATAGCATCTCATATCCAGCAGTCATGTCAACTATGATGTCTATATTCGGCAGTAGAAAATCATCTTTAGGGCATGCTTTATTAAGATCCCTAAAATCCGTACAAATTTTGATGCCCCCAGTTACTTTGCTAATTGGTACCAAATTTGAAATCCAATCTGCATAATCAATGGATCTGATAAAGCCCACATCTAATAATTTTTTTAGTTCTACCTTGACCAAGAGAGCCACCTGGGGATGCATCTTTCTGAGTTTCTGTTTGACGGGCTTAGCATTTGATTTTTAATGGCAAGTGATGAAGGACTAATTCTAGATCAAGGCTGGGCATATCTGCATAGGACCATGCAAAACTGATCTTCTTCTCAAGAAAGAAATTGACAAAATCTATCTTTTCCTGTTTTGATAGAGAAGCAACGAAATGAATGACCTTAGGGTTGTCAGGTGTACCCAAATTTATCTCTTCGTTCATTTCCACAAGCAATGTTGATTTATCCTGACTTGATAGGGTATGTCCAATCTTCCACCTTTGGGTGCCCCAGAGAGGTTTTCACCCGCAGGTACGTCTTGTATTTTTACTTTTTCATGGTCAGAGAGTGCCTTACGGTTTTCACTCAAAAACCCATTCTTTTGATTTTTTACTTTTTCTATTTCTTTTTCATTTTTATGACTAGAAGATGGAGTTGACTCCCCAAAATATGCTATGGAATCTAAATCAATAGAAAACCCTGCCTTATGATCGCCTTGTGGTATTCCTTCCCGTAGTCCAAGGAATTCTACAATTGCTTTGTCATTTTGAAAACAATCTAATTTGAGTGGTTCTTGTTGGTCATGTTGGATAAGCTGTGGATAGACAAGGGGTATATCATCATCGGTTTCAAGGAGAGAGAGGGCCGAGTTGGTAAAGATGTAAACGTCCATGTTGTCACTGTCTGAACTGCTCGTATTTGATTTGGAGCTTGGGTCCCAGAATGATTCTATCCAAGCATTAGGACATGTCTTAGGTGAGAAAGTTATTTCATGTTTATCTTCCATGGGTAAATCGTCAAGGTCAAGGAAAACATTTTCAAGGGCATAGGAGCTAGAAGAAAAGGAACTACACTCCCATTCATTCGAATCAGTTTCAGGTCGGGTATCCTCAGGTGTCATTTCATCATCAGAGTCACACCCCTTTCTACACGTGGTCACTTTGGTAGACAAGGGTCCATTTTGCAATGGTACAAAACCTAACCCTAAAGTTGGAGGTCGCATCTTGGGTATAATATGTTCTAGCCTTCCTTTCTTGTCAGGGCCCAAGCTACTGCAACCATCATATCCCTTTTTTTGCAGCATAGTAAACCCTTTGCCATACCGCTCCACTAGCAACCTGACAAGTGGTGTCTCAGTTGGATCCTTATAAAGCCAATCTATGACATTATCATCCAAAGTTTCCTTGTCAAGTTCACCCCATCATGTAAATGTAGTGGGGGGCTGATATTGAATGACTATCTTAGGTTCCTTTTGCAACAAATATGGTTTGCCATGTGATTTTGGAGATATTGGTAAATTCCCAATGAGGAATGTTTGAGCCATTGAATACTCTCCGCATCCTTGGTCCTGTATCTTCAATTTTCCTTTGAGAGCATCTAACAATTCATTAGGATCCACATAATTATGTGAGTGGGCCTCTCTATTGACTAGGACTTGTTGCTTCGGGGAATTGTTTAGATTAGCACAAAATTGAAATGGATTACGATCTCCTGGAATTGTTATCTCAGTCCCATTGTAAGGATATTTTAAACACTGATGATAAGTAGATGGAACTGCTTTCATTGTGTGCATCCACGGACGGCCAAGAATCATATTGTAAGGGAGATCGAGGTCTAGGACCTGTAGGAGAGTGTTTTCTATCACTGGACCAACTCTGATAGGCAATGAAATTATCCCTTTAGATGGGCACTCAGCATCATCATATGCTTTGATTGTAATTCTTTTGGAAGAATCAATGTCATTTTCTGTATAACCAAGACCAATGACTACCCTCAAGGTACAGATGTTAAGACCTGCTCCACCATCTATCAAGACTCGTCTAATTTTGCAATTATGGACAAAGACTTCGAGATGTAAAGGATCATTATGAGGGAGCTTATCATGAGAAATATCATTATCAGAAAAGGCGACGTGTTGGGAAACAGCTAGATGTCCAATTCGGGCTTGAAAATGGTCAACATTAATGTCTGTCGGGATAGTGGACTCAATTAAAGCTTTATCTAGGACTGCGCGATGCATAGGGGACATTTTCAATAACTCAAGAATTGATATTTGTGCAGGAGTCTTCCCCAGATGATCTAGGAGATTATATTGACTCGTAGGAGTTGATTTGGGAGGAATTGCAAGAGCTCCTTTTAGGACTATTTTGGATCGATGAGTGGTGACTATTCAAAAAGTATCTTGTTCCTTTAATCTTATGGTGGAAACATACTCATTTGACACTCAAAAACAATTGATGACATTGTTATAACCATTATTTGCATAATTAAGATTCAATGTTTGGGTAGAGTTTGAAGAAGATGCTTTACCCTTGTCATGATCAAGCAAAGGAGTTTTGAAAATTGTTTGATCAGTGTTAGAGGTCACGTTGGGCGGGTCTACCTCAATTACTCCTTGATCTAACTAGTCTTGAATCATATGTTTCAATTGGAAACACAATGCAGTTTTATGTCCTTTTGACTGATGGTATTCACAATATGCATTATCATTCCACCAATGTGGCTTTACCAATGGTTCTTCCTTGATATCTGGTAACTTGATAAAATTTTCTTGTATTAATTGTTTCATTACTAACTCAATAGGCTCTCCCAATGGTGTAAACTATCGAGGAGGCCCATCCCTTGATCAGAAAGGTTTTCGTTGCTGATTTTGCTGCTGACCTTGTTGTTGATTATATTGTTGAGTATATTGTTGGTATTGCGGCTGTTGAGTAACATTGCTTGCTGGTGTTTGATTTTGTTCCATAGCCGACATATTAGGAGCACTCAATTTCTTTATTGTGAATGTGGGTTGATTTGCATTCACCGCTCTTGCGTCGACAACTCCATCATTAGTGACATTCTTGTTTTTGTACCAAAATCTATTTTTCTCCCCACAATTGTTTGTGTTATCACTATCTTTGTTGAGTTTAATGAGTCCCTTAGCTACAAGAGCAGTTTCAATGTTCATCCCTTTCTTAATGAGCTTCTCAATGGTACTGGGACTTTTCAATTTGAGTTCATACATCATTTCTGGGACCAAATTTTGAATAAATAAGTTCACTTGTTGTTCTTTAGGTATATCTAGGGAAGAACGACTATACAAGCTTCGCCATCTTTGCAAGAAAGTCACTAATGGTTCACCTTGCTTTTGCTTGGTGTTGCATAAATCTAACATGGTCACTTCACTATCAATGTTGAATGCGAAGTGGGATATAAACTTTTGAGCCAATTCTGACCATGTCTTTATGTTCCTTGGCAAATGCGAATACCAATCCATGGCTTGTCTTGTGAGACTTCAGGCTAATAAGCACATCAAATATGTTTCCTCATAACTCACTTTAGTACATGCTACGAAAAATGCTCAAATATGGTCTTTTGGATTGCCATTCCCTTTATATTTCTCAAAATTAGGTGCCTCAAAATGCTTAGGGAAGGGAGGCATGTACAAGCTCTTATCAAATGGATTAGGACATAAATCTTGATCTGTGTACAATTTCTTTGTCCCTTTGGTTTCCAATGCATCGACTTGTCATTGCAACTTCTCAAGCTGTTGTGCAAATGTGTCAAGTATCGAAGATTTTGGAAGTTCATCATTCACTCTTCGGTGTACTCTTTGTCGATACATCCTGCTCTCCATTGGCTGTTGATGCTCAAAAATTACTGTCTTTGGTGTCTCTGGCATATAAAGTTCTTGATACAGCTCTTGTTGCTATGGTTGTGCCATGCCTTGACCTTGACCTTGTTGGTGCGCTTCTTGTGGTGGGATCATCATTGGTAACCTTGCTTGATATTGCAATTGAGGGTGTTGTTGATATTGCACGGACATCAATTGTGGTTGTGAAGTATGATAACTTGTTTTGCCTGGCCCATATTGAGGCACATGTTGTTGATGCTGACGAATCAGAATTTGTTGACTTTGTGTCAACTGTTGTTGTCCTGATGTAAATCCCATCATTTGCAAAAAACTTAGTTTGGGAGGTTTCTGTTGTTTCTCCTTGAGATGGGGGATGGCACTTGCATTGACTTGCTGTGTTGCTTGTCCAATCCATTGTGGTGGTTGCAAGTTTGAATTAACTTGTAATGGTGCAGAAGCCACTACAACGTCTTGTTGAATGTGATATTGCTGTTGTTGTGCATTGCTTGTTTGCACATTCGATTGTGCCTTTTGTGCATTCCTCAATTGTTGCAACATTTGTTGTTGGTGCACACCACTATTTGTGGCTCTTTGTGTTGCCACTATCGAAGGATCTATCACAATATTTTGCATAATGGGTACTTGAGTATTTGCCAAACATATTGAACTTGATGGGACATATAAACTTTGTTGCATTGTAGGATTGTTTTGAACATTCATAAGATCAGGCATTCCAGTCATAAAGCTTTCTTGCATCTTAGATTTTGATCCACTTGTAATTATTCAAGGAATCATTTCTTGTTGAGGGAAAGCTGTCAACATTTGTGTGGCCATCATTTGATCTTGTGTTAAAGGTGTTGTATTAAATAATGGATTGTTTATTGTTTTGAATGGTGACTTTTGTGGAATAGTTACTATCAAAGTTTTTGAAGCATGCTTACTCATCAAGGTTGGTTGAGGTTCTTGTTGCACATTTTCTTCATTTGGATGTGGTTAGAAACTTAACAGCTCACCACCTTGTTGTTTTTGCACATTAATTTGCTCACTTGAGGAGGTCACATTACTCATCATGTCAAGATATTTTGTGGGAACATCTTAAAGACCTTATTCAAGAATTTATCCATCTTTTTTGTCAACTTCGGATCTTTAAGGAACATATCAACATCATCAGAAGCATCAGAATCTGATGAAGAATCTGGTAAAACATTTGGATTTATTTCTTGTTGAATGCCTTGATCTGAACCAAATCCTTGTGAAAGAGTTTGTTCCTCATGTAATGTTTGAATTTCATGTTGCAGGTTCGGTTGATTCCAATCAAAAGGTGCATTTCCTCTTGGTGTTGGTGGAACACTCCCATATCCCAGTTTCATGGGTACAAACACTGGCTCATATAATGGAGGTGGTCTAAGTTGCACCATTCCATATGGTGGTAATGATGTGTTTGATGAACCTTCAATTTGTAATGATTGACTAGGTTGCAACTGTGAGTTTGATACGTTGTCAATGGGTTGATATGTTGGTTCACCCATCTTCTTAGATTTTGGTTTCAACAGGCATTTCACTATGCAAATGCAATATTTTTTGGAATTTTTCAAGGATGATGTATGATATGCAACTAAATGCAAACTAAATAGAAGAAAATGCAATCTATGGTAAGAATGCAACCTATGTTTTTGTTGCTTTTCAAGATTTTGACAAACTTTTTGTAATGCAAATCTAAAGACTCAACCTTGGGAAGTTGAAATGAAGCCAAGACCTTAAAGGACAAAGGACCAAATGACAATAAGACAAATTGACAATGCCTCACCTATATGCTTGGATACTAAGCTAGGTTTGACAAAAAATGATATTAATGAAAAGACAAAATTTAGACAAGGTCAAGACTTCCTAACAACAACTTAGGGTATCATCCAAAGTCTTTGATTTTTTTAAGTTTGACAAACCCAATTTTTTGAGGCTAAATGCAAGAAGGCAATGATTATGACAATAACTTAGGATATGACAATGAAATGCAAACTTAAGGAAATAATTTTAAACCTAAGTGCAAAATGAGGACGCTTGCAATAAAAAGGACTAAAATGAAGGGAGATGACAATATGCCCTAGGACCTAAGTTGGACTATGCAAAACCTAGCCTAAAGTGACATGAATGTTGAGACAAAGTTTTCCAAAGTGTTTGAAAGCCATGTTTTGAACTTTGTTGGATGAATGTTCTCTTTTTAAAACCTTGTTTGGACAATGTTTGGACTTGTTTGACAAATGATGTTTTGTGACAATTGTATAATTCAACTTTTGACAATCACAAATGACAAGATGTTTGGACTTAGACCCAAGAAAATCATGCTCATTCACAACAACTCCTATGGCTGGCAAAGGCAATATCTATTGAATCCTCTAACCATAAAATACAACACTTAGCCAAATAGCTAGATGCTTGGTAGCACTGGCTCCCCCTTACAGTGCACTCATTTCTCGGGCATACCAAGCTTCGAGTTCAAGGGGCATCACTTCCCAAGAACTTGCTATCTCTAACTAAGTAGTACATTAGAGGTGTCTTGGGCATGCACGTATCACAATGCCTGAGCCAACAGATAGAAGGATTTTGGCCTCTAAACAAGAGATTCTAGTAAGGGCATCTGTTCAGGTGGGTATTGATTCGGAGAATAAATCGTCACAATACCATTCTAGCACCCATTGTCTACAACTTTCATTGCATCCATAGTTATTTAGAGTGGTTCGGAAGAGCTTGGCTTTAGCCTGTCACCAATTTGGGTCGTTCCCTCTCACCAATGCCTGTGTGAAGTGCTAGGCAAATCGGGAGGCAGGCCCAGTTCTAAGGGTTAAAACATGCAATCAAATTGAAAACAAACAAAGCATGCATGGTGTTCATTATCCTTTAAGAAACAAAATGTGCAACTACTTTAAAAATTTGCAAACAAGATGTTTTAATGTGAGTCTTTGACTGCGTCCTGCATAAGATTCGTTAGTAGTTGCATTTTTGTCTTCGTCATATGTAACGCCAAGATGTTGCACAGAGAATTAGTACCAAGGAAAAATCCTAATGCAAGAAATAGATTGAAAACAAACAAACTTGCAAGAAAAACAACTAATTTTTACCCCTATTTCTGGCCTTACATAGGCATAGATCTCCTTAACACAAGCACAGATCTCCTTAACACAGGCACAGATCCCTTCTACACAAGCACAAATCTCCTTAACACAGGTGCAAATCTCATCTACATAGGCGTAGATCCCTTCCACACAGGCGCAGAAGTGTCCAGAAAGCACTGAGTTGCCCTATTTCTTGGGTTTTCACGTCGGGTTCACCAAATTGAGGATTCATCAAAGCAAATAACAATTAGGACAATCACAAAACCTAAAACTGCAATGAAAACAATCCTAATCTAATCAATGAAAACATGAAGACAAGACATTCAAAATGAAATCAAAGCAAACCAAATGCAGATATCTCCTTCATGTGGCTCCATTGTTCTTCTTTCACCTTCCAATTTGATGTTGTTCTCACCTACAAAGTGCATTTACAAGTGGAAAGCAAGTTGTTGATGAAATCTGTAGCATAAGGTTACTCGAAAATGTGATTCATTGATTCGTTTCGAAAATGTCATTCATTGATCCTTTGATTGAAGAAACTCATCCAATTTATAGACAAATTGGAGAGAGGACAAGACTAGCATGAAATTGATATTAGAGGCAATTGATTTCAAAAATGGCAAAATTGAGTTGAAGGAAGAAGGTTATGACACCTTCTATGTCATGAATTATGACATATTGCTCATGCAAAGGTTAGAGGACTAAAATCCTATGACATCTTGCTATGCCAATGGTATGACGCATGAGAGATTCATGCTTCCACCGAAGCACAAAAATAGGGAGAGACTAGAGAGGAATTGATTAGGTGGAAATTGAATTTAGCAAATGAAGTGGAAATTAGGAATTAGGAAAATTAGAAATGAGGTTAGAAATGATGAATTGGAAATTAGGAAATTATAAATTGATGAAATTAGAAAATTAGGTGAATTAATTAATAATTTTTCATTCATTGATTAATTCACAAAAAGAGGGGGAACTAATTAGCCAATTAAATAATTATTTAATTGTGACAAGAAGACTTAGGATAAATAAATAAATTATTTAACCTAGAGGGAAAATGACAAACAATATTAAATGAGTAAATCATAAAACCCTAGAAGATGAATTAGAAATGCAAGGACGACAATTAGGTCTTGACAAAAGATAATTGATGTAGGTTCGATCATGATTCTAATTGACAAAGGACCAATGTTGATAAATGATTAAAATTGGTTGACAAAAATCAATGAAAAATTGACCAAGATTGACAAGGAGATCAAATTGATAAGCACCAATTGACATGATTGAAGAGGACAAGGATCGATGACGAATCGATCGTAAAATGACAAAATTGGCAAGGAAAAGGATCGATGATGAATCGATTGCAAAATGACAAGACTAACAAGGACAAGGACCGATGATGAATCGATTGCAAAATGACGTGATTGACAAGGACAAGGATCGATGATGAATCGATCACAAAAATGATGATATTGACAAGGACTAGGATCGACCAAAATCATGACTGAAGATTCTTATCGACAAGACCTAATTCAAAAGTGACAAAAATGTGGAATGCAGAAGAAGGACTCGATGCTCGCAAATGATAAAGACCAAGTGCACAACATAGAAGAAATGTTAATGCGACGCAAGAACCCTAAAATAAGGCAATGCGCAAATGTTAAAGTATGACTCCGCAAGCGTTGACCATTTTTAGACATCTACATTTGCCCCTCTTTGAGACAATGCGATTTTAAGCGTTGTTTCAAAGAACAATAATGAAAATACCCCAGACAATAACAATGACATATGCATTTCGATATGACATACAGTGATTATTATATGTACATACATATATGATATACATGAGTTATCATACAACATACTGACCTCGAGGAAAGTGGAACTACCTCATGCTTTATGTTTTGTGTTCATTATCCTTGGGTTTATTCCTTACTTGGGGGATAAATCCTTGCGATAACATGATCCTCTCTTCTCTCTCTCTTGGGTGTATCCTACCTTAAAGCAATCACTCCCGACAGGGCACGCATGATCACTTTAATGTGGGGGCATACGCTCCGCTCATATTTTCCTTTTCGATACTTAGAATTATTTAGTGAACTTGGCTTTGCTTCATAATTTTGGTCTTTTTTGTGACTCATAGTAAGGAGAACCTTGCTACTTGCAGTCATGGTTTTTCCCTTCTTGATCTTCTATTTTACTTTGTCAATCAATGTTGTAAGATCCTTAGTCCACTATGGGCTTGATGCATCTTTCCTCCTTGATGTGGTATAAGTCTTTCTATCTTGTTTCCTTGTACTTTACCGATAGTATTGGCATTCGCTTATACTCCCACAAAAGTGGGGGCTAAATGTAGTGTCATAAAATTGTGACCCTTGAAATTTGTGACCATATTAGGGTCTTCACGTTGGTGATTTGAATCCCCAAGCCTGATCGAAGACTCGAGACTTGCTCAACCCTTAGAAATTGTGTCTTTCTGGCCCTCCATACTACCTAAACTGCATCATGTCTTAGGAAAAAGGGTAGGAGAGGAGTGTGACACCCTTGTCCCCCTAGGACAGGGGTGTGGTGCCCCTATCCCTATCCCATTTTGGGGCAGGACCCTTTCCAATTTTGTATTCGAGGTTTCACATTGAGTAGGAAAACTCCCCCAGTGTTGGCCCGTGATGGAAAATCAGTCAATCAACCCTAATTGACAAGTATATAAATCATATTTCCCCTTTCCATTTTGGGCATGAGACAGATACAAGAGATCACACATTCAAGCATTCAAGCATTCCTTTCCAGCATTGAGCATTCACAAGTCTCCCTTCAAGGTTAGGTATTGCATTCAAGTAAAGGATTCAACCATTGAAGAGGAGATTCATTCCAACATTCAAATTCATACAAGCAATTCTATCAACATTTGTATCACAACCTCCCTTGAGGAGATTTACATTTACTTGCAAGTATTTTCTTTCATTATTTGGTTAATTCTAAAATTGGGGTTTGACTTGAAGGCAAACCCCCAATCCCAACACCTTTCCCTCTCCTTTCTATGTGTAGGTTGCAAGTGCATAGCTATACTTTTGGATTTGGACTCCATTTGCATAGGCAGAAAAACCCTTTTCATTTCGTAGATATTTCGGAGGACCGTGTACACTCCCGCCATGGTCCAAACAAATTTTCCTCAAATTCACAGGGCGGCTTTGTCTTGACATATTATTGCCAGATCCATGTGCACAACTTCATTCCATACCTCTATAGTGAGTTATAATCAGGTCTTTGTCACTTTTCCACTTGATCATAAGTACACAGTTCAATCAATTCAAATCTCAATCTTAGAGGAGGGGATTCACTTACCATAACTCATAATTCAATCTATTTCTCTAGAGGTTGAATCTAGTGTATTTTCCTCCCTCTTCTAATGTAATACGTGAAAAGTTTTTGAAGGGAAATCTGAAGTGAAACTTTCATCTCTCCTTGGAGGGAAGAAAAGATTTCTTCTCGATCTCTCCATCATTCACCTTTTTTTCAACATTACACAGATGTTTCAGTATTTATCTGAGGACCTCTTACATGCATACCATTTCATTTCATCCCGACTTTAGATATCATTGGATGATATCAGAGATGACATTCTTAGAGTCACACAGACTACTTCATCAACACATACACCAGAACATTGTCAGCATTCACATCACTCTACGTATGCTCTGGGTGACCCACCTACAAATCAATCTATTGCTGCAAAGGAGGAGATACAGGATAATTAGGTCCATATCACAGATGAGTGCTTGGATTTATTTGAGTAGCAACTTTGGGATTTTGGCAGACTGGTTATGTGGATATGCTACTAGCATTAGAAACTTCATCTATGCCTAATCATCTCTATATCCCCTTACACTCCTCACTAATTCATACTGCTAGAGAGAGATATGCAGATGTAGGTGATGTGGTAGATATGATCGCAGGAGATGATTAGACTATACCTCTTTATACATAGGTACACGTGCACATAATTTTTGATAAATAAAAATGTTGATGTATGCATGTAGATTTTTAAAGGTTACAATTTCTATAATTTAACTCTGAGTATCATTTATTGTTCAAGCTAATCCTAAACATTGTATGTAACAGCTACCTTATGTCACTCCTAGCTTGAGCTTAGAGTGTGTGCGTAGGCGAGATTATTTTGATGCTACACATGCTAGTGGACAGGTTGGCTATGGATTTTGAACATGTACATTATTTACCTAGTATATTTTAATAGTCTATTTGATTTAATATCCATGCATGTAGAGATATTTAATTTATATTCTACTTTTGTAGGGGTTGATTGGACATCCATTAGATGGTCAGGACTCTCACTCAAAGGGTTGCTTCGTTCGTGGTTGATATGATTCAGACCCATCTGCCACTTTATAGCATGTGTCTGATATGTTTATCTTTATATACACATGGACTTTCATGGACATATTGTTACATTCATACTTACTTTATATAGATTTTCCCAGATGTGTTGTTTGTTTACCTTTATATGTACATTTGATATACTTTATATGTTTGGTATTTATATTATAGATATATCATGTGTGTAGATAGATTAGATGTTTAATTTGAATATATATCATGAACTTATGTCATATATGTTAGATGTTTGTACTTTGAATATATATATGTCTAGATTAGATGCACATTTACATCTTAATTGTACACATGTCCCCTTAAGACATGTATTCAAATTTACACATACATATCTTAATTTAATATCAAATTTCATAAAAATGCATTTAACTAAATGAATACATCCCAATTTACTTAAATACATACATACTAAATTATTTGAATAACTTATAAATTATGAATGTGCATTTAAAATTAGATATATAAATATTAATTGTACATGTGACCCCCTTAAGACCTATTCAAATTTACACACATGTCCTAATTTAATATCAAATTTTATACAAATGCATGTTTTTAATTAAATGAATACATGTCCTAATTTACTTTGCATGTACACGATGCTAAATTATTTTAACAACTTACAAATTATGCATGTGCATTTAGAATTTTAGATATATACATCCTAATTGTGCATGTCCCCTTAAGACATTTTCAACTCATCCACATCCCAATTTACTTTATATACACATTTACTATTATTTAACATGTACATTAGTCATACATCCTAATTTAATATAATTGAAAATTTCATATTTAACTAAACAATATGGTCTACACAAGCCATATATGTATCACATGTGTTAAATTCAAACACTTTAATGTATTTAATAATTTATCCAAGTTTCAAAACAAGTTAAGTTCTAAGGTCTTATTAACTCAATTCATGGGTTCAAACACATGTACTTTGGTGTACTAAATAGTTCATGGTACCACATCAAGTGGTTTAGACCACTTTTCAATAACACTTAATATTTTCTCATGATCTTCACTATCTAGTCTCCACTTTTGAGACCGCTTGCGACGTGGAACTGTATGAAGAATTAGGCCAACAACAATGACCAATGGCTATACTAATATATCTTGTCAATTTGATATCCAGTGAAATGAATCCCATGTTGAACAATTTTAACTTGTTTGAAATATGTCCCTTGCACTACAATTGAGCTTGCATGTACATAAGAAACAATAAATTCCTCTAGGTTCAAAAATTTGTGTGTATAAAAATTAAAAATGCATGTGCATAAAATAAATTAATTAAAACACATGAATCAATTCAAACCTATGGGAAAGGACATTCTATTGCTCATTTCATAATTTGTTAACTTCTTTCTCTATTTTGTGCAACACAATAAATAATAACTAACACCTTCTATATTTCTAGCTTTTGCTATGACAACAAAAATATCTCCTGCAATTCAAATTTACATGGAAAATTAAAAACTTGTAAATAAATGTACTCGAAAAAAACTTGCAACATTTTTAAAAGATATATAATTTTTAAAGAACTATATACACATACATGAATACATACCCTTTTTAATCAATCCTGAAATATGGTCATAATCAATAGAAATCAAATGAATGTCTTCAAAGATTTAGTCTTCATTTTCGTCGTATGTCTCAGTAACAACTAGTGGCACCAAATTCCACTCACTGATATATCCAAGCTCTTGGTTATTGCAATCAACATAGTTTTCTAAAATGAAATCAAAACAAAACCATGAATAATCCCTAGTGTATAATGTCCATGGGCGATTATCTATTCTCATGACACAATGCAAAGATCTTGTCTTCTCTATGCTTTTGCATCCATGCATTGATCTTCTATCCACGTCTGCAAAATGTACATGTATATACGTGCACACATATCATCTTTAATGAACTAAATATTTACATTTAATTTAATTTACTTCTAAGACAATTCCCTTTTTACTTTTATTTTGAACTTAATTTTTTTTTTTCGAAAAGAGATCACGTACCTGATATATCCCAAAACACTCTATATGGAATGAGTCTGTATGTTCTTGATGATGAACTAGGATAATTTGGCTGCAAAAAGTGTTTCTTACACCATTCAACATCATGTTCATTATCTATACGATCTCATGCATAGTTTATTTGATGCTTTCTTAGAGTACGTTTGATACAAGATCTTGCACCATCATGTTCACCTTTTCCATGCCCACTCTAAAAAAAACTTCAAACATGTGATATTTTGTCATTTCGATGATATCTACATAGTGCATAAAATAGCTTTGAAGATTTGAATTGTGCTACACACCCATCAGACCAAAAAAAATGTTTGACTATTGTTATGCCTCTCTCTTTCAAACATTCAAAAAAAATCTTAAAGCAATGTTGTACAAAAAGTGTGTCATGCTCCTTATCATCACTAATATAAAAGTGGTACTCTTTCTTAATGACACAATTTTTAAATGTACTGTCGCCACTATCCAAATCCATTTGTGCACATCGATAACACACATGCACCATAATAGTGATTTTCTTTGAAAAGTAATACTCTGATTGAATCTCTTTTTGATGTGCAAAATAGTAATTTTCTACGAAGTCCACTACTGATAGAATAGTTATAAGTGGGAAAGTGTCTTTTAATGTTTGAAATTGTTGCGAATTCCACTTGGCAAAAAAACCATGGCATATATTTTTTTCCATAAATGTTCCAATAGGTATCTCCTCTTGTACATAATCTAACCTTGCAGATTCATTTCCAAATTTTGTTTCAAACTTTTTGTACTTGTAACTCTTGCAATTTACCATCTTCATCATGTCAGTATCTTCATCCCTCAAAGGCAATTTAGCTAACTCTCCACATGTTCCACAAATTCATTTTATACAATCTATTTGACTAGTTTCATTATCATCTCATTTATCACATAAGATGGATGCTATGAAATGACATGTTCATTTAGGAGGAGCATTTTCATAACCATCACTATCTTCTCTAATCTTTCAAAACACCTGATAGTATGGATCGGATTTAATGTGACAACGACAACAACAAGTTTCAAAGACTTTGTTTACCTTCACATAATATGGCCTCAACCCTTCAAACATTGTTTGTCCAATCTTTATATGAGGGTTTGATTTAGTAAATGACACATACATTTCATGTTTTTTTGTGTCTAACCAATATTTTACGTTGTTGGATATTGTTGCTGATAGGAAATGTTGTTGTCATTGATGTCAACATATTCTTGTGTTTTGGTGATCTAGTATTTGCAGTGAGTTGATTTGGTTGGTTTATCTGTTTGGGATGTTGAATCAACTAGAGATACATCATTATTTATTTCCATGATTCTATGTGATGATTTGATCAAGTTGAGGATTCCGGTATGGAGATTGGTTTTTCAGTGTTCAGTGTTGCAGTGTTCTGGTGTTTGATCAATTGTGCTTTGGTATGATTATATGTTGTTTTAGGGATTTGGGAGAGTTTTTGGGATGTTCTTGTGTATTTTCATTTTAGATGGTTCATGATTTGATGCTCCGCAAGCTATCTTTCTTATCCAAGTTGCTACTGTTAAGTGTTCTTGAGTGTTAATGTGTTGATCAATGAAGAATTGATTAAGTGGTGTTGGTGCAGCTATTGCAAATAGTTCTAACATTCTTGTTGGTGTTTCCTAGTCATTTTCTATTTGTTCTGGTGGTCTACATTGATCTTTGTGCAAGTTATTGAAGATCTTTTGGGTCCGATGATATTCTTCATGTTATGTGGTATTTTCGATGGTGTAGCATGTTGCGGTTGAGCTTGGTGAGATTTAGAGTGATGGTGCATGTTTGGAGAGTTGATTTAGGTCCATGCTATGTCATCTATGAATTTGTATTGGTCTAGTGGTTAATTTAAGTATCGTGTGATGTAATCTTGTAATTAGGTTTTGAGGGTTTGTTCAACCTTGTAGTCAAGGTTGATGAATTGTATAAATAGGTGTTATATTTGTGGGTCAGTGTAGTATGGGTGTTGATTCTGCATTATCAGAGAGTGGTGTATGTGTAAACAAGTGAATTTATCTTTTGGTATGGTGTATTGAGCATAAATTGTTGCAGGGAAGACAAATTTGCTTAACCAGAACTCTCATTAGGCATTAACAGATGTTATCTTTGTAGTTCATCTTTGCTAGATTATAGTCCATATATATTTGTAAGGTAGTTAATTTTCCCTGAGGGTTGTAGCCTTCTAGGTCATTGTAATTTGAGCAGTGAGCTCTAGGTAGTGTGTCTGAATGTATCTGCATTCCCCATTGTAATATTTACACACACTACTACAGAGTATCATCTTATTGTGGGTAGGTTCCCATTGTGGTTTTTACCTAAACTGGGTTTTCCATGTCAGAATATTAGTGTTATGTGTGTTGGTATTATTGTGTTTATCTTTTTTCTTGCTGCATTTGATCAAATATGAGATTGTGCTTAAATTGTTTAATAAGGTGAAAATTGATTCACCCCCCCTCTCTGTTTTCCTTCCTTGTTGTTGCCAACATACATGGAGATCATAATGATTAGGGCCAATCCTATGCTTGATAACATCTCTACTATTTGATGAAGGATGAGTATTATCATTCCAAAAACTTGTCACCAAGTTCCTAACAACATCTTCAATCTTATCAAAATGAGGAGCTCTACACATAGTTGCCCAATTCCCTTCTAAGATATTATCATCCAAAGTCTTTCTCCTTTTCACATATTTTGATATTGTCCTTCTACTAAAACCAAACTTAGATGATAATGAACAAATTTGTCTTTTTTGAGGCATTCTTTCATTTACTAAAGATGTCAACATCACTCTTCTTGAAATGGTCTTATCTACTGTTCGAGATTTTTTTCCACTATTCACCAAACATTTCTTAAAATTTTCAACAATAGATTTTTGTAGCTGAGATGTTTTCCTCTTTTTACTTGTTGTATCTACCCAACAATTTTAATGGATCTATTAGCTCATTATGAGTAAGTACAATTGATAACAATTGAACTTCTCCAGTGTAGTATCAAGATTATTGAAATAAGACATTATTTCTTTTGTATTTTTATTCATTGACCTCCTGTTGATATGTCTAGGTTCTTCACTGAGATGTTTCAACTCATTCACATCTATTTCAAGTAAATGATCTAAATTTTTATAAGAAATATTTATTTTTACCTTTTTGGCTAGATCTACAATATGCTCATCCATACTGGTAGGAGGTAACGATCCAGACTCCTCTCCTTTGATCTCCATTGATTCAACTTGGGCCTCCTCCCTATGTTCTTCAACCTCATTTTCTGTTGGCAATATGCAGGAATCGATTGTGTTGTCATTGATGTCAACACTGCTCCAGTTGGCTGTGAACACTGCTTTGGTTGGTTGTTGACCTGCTCCTGTTGGACATGGTTTTGATAGAGGTTATTAGAGATTTTGCCTTGGTATGTTCAGTTTGGTTGATTCAGTTTTGGAAGGATATTCATGATGATTATATGCATGTCATATTCAGTTGGTTCATGATTTGATGCTCCAGAAGCTATTGTTTATGTTCTAGACTACTGGTTGATGATGTTTAATGAAATGATTAAGTGACTTTTATGCGACCTCTAGAAATGGTTCTTAATGTGCTAAAGGTGTTCTTGATCATGTCCCAATTGGTTGGTGGCTTCGCATTGGCTGGCATGAAGATTTGGTAATCCTATTTGGGCCCGGTTAGATATTTTTTCTTATTGACACTGAGGGTTTTTCCCAGTTGGTGTAACGTGTTGTGGTTGATCTCAGCGGCATTTTTTGTGGATGTAATTATTTGGGAATTTGAATTAGGTCCATGCTATGTAATGTAAATCTTAATATTGGTCTAGTGGTTGATCTTTGCATCGAGTAATGTAATTTTTGTAATTATGAGTTGAGGGTTGAGGGTTTAGCTAACCTTGTTATCAAGGTTGATGATTTGTATTTCTAGGTGGTATGTTTATGTAATTTGTGCATCAAGATCGGTATTCTATCTACATTATCTGAGAGGTAAATGTGCGAATAAGGATATCATTCAATGAAATGTTGTGGAGAGTTTGGTGTTGCAGGGCAGACATCTATGCTTAACTGGAACTGTAACCAAGCATTAGGAGATGCTATGTTCATAGTTCATTTGCTCCAAATTATGGTCTGTTGATTATCTAAGTTAGTGAAACTTCCTTTTGTGTTGAGGAGTGTCCTCTAGGTTGTTGGCCTGATTGCAAGTGCAATCCCCATTGTAATATTCACATATTGCTACATAAGTATTATCAAATTGTGGGTAAGGTTTCCCATCATGGTTTTTCCCTACACCAAGTTTTCCACATCAAAAATATTGGTGTTGTGTGGTGTGTACTCTCATGCTTTATCTTTCACTGTGCTATTTTCATTTTTCTTTGGTAGAAGGTTTATAATCTGCAATAATTGTTTAACTTGTGGAAAACTGATTCACCCCCCCCCCTCTATGTTTTCCTCTAGTTCATTATAACAATTGGTATCAAAGTATTATAACAATTGGTATCAGAGCAATGTCCTATCTATATAAGCTTAACTTCTTGAGGAGATCTGATGGCATCAAGTTCTTCATCTAATTTCTATCGGAAGGAGAGTCCCATATTTGATGGTACAAATTACAAATTATGGAAGGAGTGAATGAAGATTCATCTAAGATGTCTTGGAGTTGAGATATGGGAGATAATAGAAAAGGGTTATATATCTCATGATCCTAGTTCTGGAACTCCAACACCTACTAATGAACATAAGAATGTTGATAATGATGTCAGAGGGAAATAAACATTGTTAAGTGCTCTATCAGATGAAAAATTATTGAATACCATAGAGCTAGAAAATACAAAGCAGATCTGGTTGAAGCTTGAAAATCTATATGAAGGCAACCAAGAAGTAAAGATTACAAAACTTGAAGGTTACCGGGTGAGATATGAAAATTTGAAGATGGAAGAAGATGAAAGGATAAGTTCTTTTATGGATAGAGTGAATGAGATTGTCATAGAAATCAAATGTTGCTTGGAACAGTTAATGAGGATGAGGTCATTTCAAAAATTCTAAGAGTTTTACCTCCGACTTACAAAATGAAAGCTACTGCAATAAATGAACTCTAGAAAATGCCAAATACCCCTATTTTGATTAAGTAAAAACAAGTATTTGAAAGGTACCTGAACCTTTTACAAGCTAGGAGAATAGAAATGCATAAAAAAGTGCCTGATCACTTCAAAAAGTCAAAATGAACCCACCGGAAGGGCACAACTTAAAACATCATTACATAATTACATAAAACTCAGAACAGATAGCAACAAGAAAGAAAAAGATAGCAAAGAGATAGAACCAAGGACAACAACTAGAAATAAATACTATTCAGGATCTCCTCAGCGTGAAGAACCATTTATTTCATGTTGTTCGCTGAGGTCTTCATATCCTCCAGCTCACGAGCTTATTCTTTGTGTTGGCTCTAGTCCTCCTTTCATGACCCTTCTTGTTCACCTGCTCTTTATCACCTTCCTTCTCTACATTGTTCTCATACCTATTGATAAAGATGTTCATGTTGTCCACTAAAGATTTAAGAATTTGGAAATTTTGATCAGTAAGCTGCTTGATATTGTGCTCTAGCTTGTCAATTCTGCTGCCAAAATCTTTCAGTTTGTTGTCCATTTCCTTTCTATCTCCCATCTCATTGACCTTTTTCTCAGTGGCTAAGATTTTTCCAACCATACATTCAATAGCTTGTGCATTATGCAAAACGACCACTAACTCTTTAACATGCTTGGCCAAGGGCTTGTCACCAACTATAATTCTTGCCATGTCCTATGTATCTATTTTCAAACTATTAATATCCTTCACAAAAGTAGTGATGGTCTCATAGAAAGCCTTAATGGTATCTTTGTCACCACTATCACTTTGACCCCCTTTTTCCTTGTTATGCAGTCTAGTGGTTTTCATGGTCTCAACAGTTTCCAAATTATCCTTAACCGGGTTACCCTCCCCTTCTTTGTCCTGACTATCAATCCTCTTATTATCATCATCCTTCTCCTCAGACTCAACCAGAACATAATTAAGATCAGAATTGCTACCCTTTTTAGTGTTCTTTTTCTGAGCCTTCTTTCCAGAGGCTTTCCCTTTCCTCTTTTTAATAGGTTTTTCCTCAAGGGAATCAGTTTCAAAGTCTGACATTTCAGATTCCACAATAATCCTCCTCTTCTTAGCCATAATCCTCCCTTTTTTGCTAGTTTCTTCCGACTCTCCCTCGGTCTCAAAATCAAAGTTGAAACCACCATCCTTACTTTCTGTAGTCTCATCTCTGACATTTATACCTTTAATAGGCTTTTCAATGCACTTCCCCTTTAGCATTTTATAAACCAGGACCATGAGCCCCTGGTGGAGGGCATGATCACCTTTAGGGTCCTTCTGGATCTCCTTTATAGTATGATCCATTGAACAGGTTAGGTAATAGGGTAGGCTAACCCTTTCACCATGACGGAATGGTTAAGAAGGATGAAGTGATGCCCATAAGCCTTGGTAAACCTACCATCTAAGGTAATATATTCAATAGAAGCAAATAAGACAAACCTCCATGGCCTGCAAATTCTCTTCGGGGAGTGGTAGGAGTTGTCAATTTTGATCATCTTTCTTCTCTCACCATCTGTAACAGGAAACTTGTCTGCAACCTTATCTGATATCCCTCTATCCCTGTAAAATTTCATACCCTCGGTAGTTATCCCCATGGCCTCAGTGATAACCTCTTTGTCTACATTCATCATATGTGATCCAATCAAAACTTTTCCATTTTTCCAGTTCTTGATGAAGTAGCTGGTAATTGTGGGGTCCTTCCTATTCACTCATTCCATGAAAACATTGAGCCCCCCCTACTGAAGGATACTCCAAACTTCTTTGTTCTTTCTCCATTTAGAGCAGGATGCAGGTTCAAATCTCTTCTTGTTTCCTCCCATTTTTCCAACACCTTCCTTGCAATTCCTTCTCTCATTTTGATAACTTTTCCTCTAGTTTTTGTGGTTATTTTGTAAGAGCACCCATAATCCATGCCAAATATGATTATATGACACCTATTTAATAGCTCATTATCTTCAAGTAAGCCCTGCATCGAAAAAGGCAAAAAGTTCATTAGAAATAATGATTAAAAGTACCACATTGCCTTGTATAGCTTCAGTCCTAATTGAGCAAGGATTTCATTTCACTTGCAATCTCCTTTTCACCATAACTAGTGATGATGTCTCCCGATTGGCAAGCTAGGTTGGCTGCCCAATTAGCACAAGAGTTGGCCTCCCTATAAACATGTGTAAAAACACACATTTCAAACTCTTTGTTGATTTTCCTTGTTGCTTTAATAGCATTACTAATCGACAACAATGACGAGAATTTCATATTTAAACAATTGATAATGTTTAAGGAGTCTCCTTCACACCAAAATTTAGTGCATTTGGCTTCTTTGGCAAGGATAATCCCATGATAAGCCACCATGGCTTCGGCAATATGGTTGGTCTGTTTTCCTATAAGAATACATTTTATGATTTTACATATTCCCCATTCATCCCTTAGGACCACTCCACATCCTGCAACCCCCGGGTTTCCGTTAGAGGCCCCATCAAAATTGATTTTCATCCATCCCCTAGGTGGGTTGGTCCATATCACTCCCTCTCTAGGGTTACTCTAGATACTCTCTTGAGCTTTTAATCTCCATTTTTTTTAGATAAATTGATCCTCCTTAGTGTTAGGATTATCAATACCACCTATAATATTCATATTTTCCACTATGCTTCTTCTTATTTTTTCAAACACAATGTTAGCCTTAGTATACTTTTCTCTGAAAATCCTATCATTTCTCTCTTTCCATATACCCTAGCACATGTGTGGTAAAGCAATTCTCCATAGCAAGGTAGTGGTTCTATTTTTTGAAGGATGATGCCATGACTTGAAAATCTCCTGAATCGAGTTGGGGAAGCTCCAACTGATATTGAATTAATCCATACAACTTCCCCAAACATCAGCTGAGAAGGGGCAATGAAAGAGCATATGATTTATTGTCTCCTCATTCTGCTTACAGAGTGTACAGAAAATTGGTATGCTGATACCTCTTTTTCTTATATTCTCTGTTGTAAGAATTTTGTCTTGGAGGGCTATCTAAAAGAAAATGTTGATCTTGGGGGTAAGTCCTTTCACCCATGCTTTAGCCCAGCAAGGACTTTCCATGTTATTGTACCGTTGATGATAAAGAGATGCCACAGTAAAAGTACCACTAGCGGTGAGTTTCCAAATTAACTAGTCTTCTTCTTCAATCCTCACCATTGAGTTCATGACTTTGTTCAAACTACCCAAAGACTGATCCACTTGAGATAAGTCTTTCCACTGTCCATCTTTCCAATAATCCTCCACCTTGGTCCCAAATCTTTGCTTGCATTGGTTCTGATATCTATTCCACTTAGGGTTTTCATTTAAAGGGATCTCCATAAGCCAAGGATCCTCCCAGAACTGAATAAGATTCCCTTTCTCCAACTTCCATTTTGTACCTTTGATAATTAAGTCTCTAGTCCTAGAGATATTTTCCCAAATATTGGATCCAATTGGGATAATCTCCGCTTTGAGGAAACTTTGAAGATTTGGACATTGGCTTTTATATTTGTTGTCCCATATTTTTTTCCACTCTCCTTGATTTCTATATCCTCTCCAAATCTACTTAGCCATAAGGTATTCATTTATGTCTCTTATTCTTCTAAGGCCCAGACCGCCTTTATTCATAGGCTTATAGACCTTCTCCCAAGCAATTAAGTTCATTCTCTTCTTCTCCTCAACCCTTGTCTATAAAAAGGATCTCTGTATTTTTTCAATGGCCTCAGCATACTTAGTAGGAATCCTGAACAGATTGATGGCATAGAGAGGGATACTTTGAAGAGTGGTTTTTAGCATTTGAACCTTACCTGCTTGACTAAGTAGAGCTCCCTTCCATCCAGATAGCTTTTTATGGAATTTATCCACCAAGGCTCCCCAAAAGGTATCCGGAGGATCTTGATGCCAAATACCCCTATTACTAGAGATACATTACTTGGTTTTTGACTTCTTTTGAACTTGAAGAGCTTGGAGATCAGAATGCTACTAAAATAGAAACTGCATTTAGATCATTTGCCTACGGTAAGAAGAAGATAGATTGGAAAGAGTTATATGCTAAAGAGATGGAAGAAATTGAAAGAGATGACAAAGAACTTGAAGAATTGGAAGCCCTAATTGCCAGAAGAATCTCTAAAGGACTAGTTGGAAGTAAGTATGAAGGAAAAGTTCCATTTAAATATTTTTCATGTAATAAGATTGGTCGCTTTTCTTCTTGATGTCATGAAAGAGTTGCAAGGAATCATCAAAGATTTTTGAGGAATTATAAATCTAATCCGGAATATTAGATCAAACCTAAATATAGAAATAATAAGGTCAAATCATGTTACTATGCTAGTGATGATGATTCTGATGATGATGAACCTGTAAGTGGATCCGGTAATGAAAGATTAGGTAGTGGAAATGATTGGGTCTTTATTGCTATCAAGGATGAATATCTAGAACCTATCAATGATACAATTCATATTGAGGAGAAAGCCCTCGCTGCTAAATTGAACAGAAGGATGAATGGGTTATAGACAGTGGTTGCTCTCACCACATGACCGATGATAAGAGGAAATTCCTAACTCTGCAAGAATTTGATGGTGGACTAGTTAGATTTGGAGACAACAAGGCATGCAAGATCAAAGGAAAAGGAACATTATCCTTCGATGGTAAGAACAATACTGACATTGTTTATTATGTTGAAGGTTTGAAGCATAATATCTTGAGTGTAGGTCAGATGGTGGATAGAGGATTTTATTTGTAATTCAAAGATGGAAAATGCAAGATTATCAATAGATCTGGATTGGAAATTGCATCCAGAACTTAGACGAAAGGTAATATCTTTCATTTGAACTTCAGTGAGAAGACTTGCTTGATTGCTCAGATTGATGAAAGATGGATATGACATAAAAATGATGTGTCATGTAAATTTTGATTGTATAGTTAAGATCAGTTCAACCAAGGCTATCAGATATTTTCCCAAGATCATCAAGCCTCATAATCTAGTATGTAGAGAATGTCAAATGGGTAAGCAAGTTAGAACTTCTTTCAAAAGCGTACATGACAGATCCAATGAAATTATTGATCTTATTCATACCGATCTTTGTGGTCCGACAAGGACTAAAAGCTTTCAAGGAGATAGATACTTTATGTTTCTTATTGATGATTGATGCACTGTAAAAAGGATGTGAGAAACACAAGATTCAAACATTAGCATTGTTAGTATCAATCAGAAATGGAAGAAGAATGAAACTACAATCCTAAGCATGCATATCAAGAGAGATATCAAACAGATTATAGAAAGCACACAAAAAATGGAAGAAATACACTAAACCCTCCCAAATGCTCTCCAACATACTCATAGCTCATCCTCCCTTGTTCCTCTCCTCTCCAAGTTCCACATGAGTGTAACCCTCAAATTTTTGTACTACTATGGATGTCTTATGGAGATTCAAGATTATGAAAATGAAGCTAAAAGATTATGCAAATGCAACAATCTAAATATGAGAAATCCTAATGAATCTATGTTAATTTTATCCAAAATAATAAAGAAAAGTGCTCCTAGATGCTCTCTCAAATTTGGTATAAATTTAATGCATACAAGATTTCTGGATCTAGATTAAGAAGGAATGGGCTCTATTTATAGGAAAAATGGAGAAATGGATGGTTGAGATTGAGTAATCTCAACAAGGGTCAGGATTGATAGGTTTATGATCCATGTGAGGGATTTCAACCTAATCCCAGGATGACAAACGTCAACATGAGATGGCTTGAGAGGAGAGGGAAGAAATATTAAATGCTTGACATGAATTGAAGGTTACGTTAGGAGGTAAGGTTAGACTTGAGGTGAATGATTAAAGCCTTTATCCAGTGGACAAAGTTTTGTGCAAGAGTTAGTGGGGATAACCATGGTCAAAGCAATGAATGCTTGAAGAGACCCATGAGTTAAATGGGGGTTGAGTTAGAGGGAAAGACTCTAACCATGTGGGTGAGTTGAGTTTAACCATTAATGGTTATGTAAGAGCTATAAATGGTTATGTAAGAACCATTAATGGTTTGGAAGACTTTAGGGGTTAGCTTGTTGGAGAATAAAAGCTTTTAATGCTTTTCAAAGACTTTGAGGCTCTGAGAAGTGACTTCAAGTTGCTTAGGAATGTGACAATAATTAGGGAGGGTGATTAGGCTAATTAGGAATGGTTTAGGAGAATCTAGAATAGGTTTAGGATGCAAGTGGGTTTGGTGGGTGAGAGAAAATATGATTTAAATTAAAATAAAATTACGTTATTTCAACTAAATAGGTGCAACTTGCATTTATAGAAAAATGCAAGTGGGGGGGGGGGGGGGGGGGGTTGTTTAGGGATTTAAATAAATATTTTATTATTTATTTAAATGAGGAAAGGGGGTTAAATTAAATAAATGTGTTTTATTCATTTAATTGATTTAGAGTGTGGGTTGATGAATTAATTTAAATAAGTTGAATAATTTATTTAGTTAATAGAAGAAGAGGTTGAGGATGAATTAATTAAATATTAATTTAATTAATTGATTTATTGATGGTTAAATAATCAAATAAATAGTAAATATTCATTTAATTAAGTGGACATATTTATGTGACTACAATGATTACTCTAGAATAATGTGGGTTGCATTTTTAAAAGAAAAATCAGAAGCTCTTGAAAAATTCAAAATATTCAAAGCTATGGTTGAGACAGAAACAAGATTGAAGATAAAATGCTTAAGATCAGATCAAGGTGGTGAATTTACATCTGATGAATTCAACAATTTATGTGAGAGACATGGAATCAAAATACAATTATCTGCTCCTAGAACTCCACAACAAAATGGAGTACTGGAAAGAAAGAACATAACAATCTTAGATGTTGCAAGGACAATGGTGATGGAAGCCAAATTGCCTGATATTTATTAGAGAGAAGCTGTCAATATTTTAGTCTACATTTTCAACATAATACATATAAAAGGTGATACCAATAAGACTCCTTATGAATTATGGTTTGGTCATACTCCTACTATCAAGTATTTTAAAATTTTTGGAATTAAATTCTATATCAGAAGAGATGATGGAATAGGAAAATTTGATCCTAGATGTGATGAAGGAATATTCTTGGGTTATTCTACTAAGAGCAAAGCATATAGATGTTTTGAAAAAATATTGCATAGGGTAGTAGAAAGCATAAATGTCAAAGTGGATGAGCAAAGAAACAATTAGATCATATCATATGACTATGGACTGGAAGATGAGATCATCAAATCATAACCAGTAATGCAAGAATCAGTTCAGAGCATTGATCTAGTTGCTCCGGTAACATCAAAAAATTCCACAATAACTATTGAAGAGCATAAAGAGTCAGAAAGTCAAGATAATCCAAAGACTCCCAGGTATGTAAAGCTGAATAATTCTGAAGATTAGATCATTAGAGATAAGAGAAAAGGTGTGATGACAAGACGAAGGTTAGTTGCTGAAGAGGTATGTTTAATTTCTCAAATTGAACTGGAATCAATTATTGAAGAATGTGTTAGGATTCCCAAAGATACTGAGAGGGGGGGTGAATCAGTATCTAACCGGTTAGAAGATTTTCTTAACTCAAAACATGTAGAGAATATCAATACTGTATACCGGTAAACAAGAAATAATACAATAAATAGAGATAACAACAACCACATGAAAAACACACCATAACACAGTAGTTTAACGAGGAAACCCGGTGTGGGAAAAACCTCAGTGGAATTTGTGACCCACAATATTCACTTATTGGCCAATAAGAAAATATTACTACTACAAGAGGGGCCTACACATGCAGGAAGGCCAAGTGCCTAGAGCTCACTACTCAATTACAAAATGGGAAGTCTCACTGACTTACAAAATGGATTATATAAATCCAATTTCTTGTGCTACTTCAAAATAGCATCTACTATGCCAGATTCAGTACCGGTTTATAGCTCTGCTTCATACATAAACCCTTAACCTATAATTCGCATAATAGGTCTACCTTATTTCACCTATCTTCTTCCTTTCATCCATGCTAAAATGTTCTATAATGATCTCTTATATATATGAGTCATTTTACAACTTGCCAAGTCGGCTTACAATGATTTTACAATAAATATATATTATAAACAAAATTCCTGTCGACTTCTGTGTCAGTATACTTCCTTTCACTGCCGATGGTCTATGTGCCGGTGTAGAGTCTGACCTTGCCGGTGCTGGTAAATTGTCTTGCTGGTGTCATAGGATTGTAAGGTTCCCATCAATGACAACAACCTTCAAACACCAACAATATCTCATTGGAGTGTGCATTTGCCAACAATCTCCCCCTTTGGCATTGATGGCAACACTCGTGAGAAAAATCCAAAAATTGTCATCCTAAAAGAATCTGCCAGAATTGTCTTGCCAAAAATTGTGTACCAAAAGAATATGTGCTCCCCCTAAGCTGATGAGTCATTTGTTGGTTGTTTTTCTCATTCCACTACTCCCCCTTTGGCATCAATGACAAAGGTTGTCAAAGTGTCAATTGAGTGTGGTTTCCTATTTCATCCTTGTAACCAGTTGGTTACAATCTGAAAAAGATCTGCCAACACCAGATTCAGGCTCTTAATGAACCATTTGCTATCTTTTAATGCGGTCTTTGTCCTCTGAATTGTACCAATGAGGTGTTACATTTGCTCTACCGATGTTTTCTGTACTTGAATTAAAGCATCAAATATTTCTTTTCTTAAGGAGGTGAGGTAATCTAATTTTGGACTAAGTCTCCATTTTAGATCTTTAGCCTTTCCTTTTATTCTCTCCTTTTCTCTTTCCAACTTTAGAAGTTCCTCCTTGAAACCTATTATTTTCTGCTCAAAAATTGATAATGGTTCAGATGAATTAATGAAATTATCAGCTAGTTGATTTATTTCTTCCTGTATCTTGTTGATCTTCCGATCTATATCTACTGTCAAAAAGTTAGTTTTACATGTATCTCTATACAAGGTTTTAAATTCCTTCAATGTACTACATAGTTCCGGTAAAATAGTGTCAAATTGTCTTGTACACTTCTTTATTTCTTCTTCAAAGAATTTGTGTTTTTCCTTCTCCAGTCTCTCCTTGAATGCTTCCTCTTTTATTTTTTCAACTATCACAGTGTTGTTAGTAATATACTTAGACAATGTGTCAAGTTGATTCAAAGAATCTTTATTATCTACATTGCACTTAGGTGCTATCATTTTCAAAATTGGAATTGTGTCATCAATTGCTTTGTATGCTTGTGAACTACACTCTATTATCTTCTTGATAGAATCCAAAAGAACTTCTCTCACATTTGTTGATTTGAAATCTGTAGTGGAAGAACCAACAATCTGTATACCACCGGTGGGAGTAACTTCTTTGCTTGTAGTGACCTCTGGTAGGTTAGTTTGTGTTTGCATTTCTTTAAGCAAAGGTTTGGATTGCTCGGCTGTTGCTGGTGGCACTGTCTCTGTATGAACCTATTCTTGTGAAGGAGCTTGTTGCTCTACCTATTTCTCAATGTTGTCACCTATCGGTTTACCTTCTAAGCTATTTGTTACTGATGGCTTATTTTCCACATCTGTTTTTCCTATTGAATCCTTATCTACCACAATATTGACTTTTTGAGTGTCAATATTCATTGTTTATAACACCTCAGAATTAGGATTTGTGTCCTCATGTGGTGTGTCCATACTCTCATTAATCGGTTGATTGTCTATGGTAACTAATGGTGGAGTATTAAGAGGCAGTGGGGATAAGTTATCTGTTATTTTTATGCTGGGTGGTCCACCAACCTTACCTTTTCCCTTATCCTTATCTTTTTGGTATACTTTGATGAGTTTAGGATTTTGATATTCTTCTTGCTTTTTCTTTTCTACAAGGAATATGTCCCATGCATTAGTTGCTTCATCTGCAACCTCGTTCACTCTACCAACCATAAGTGCTACATGCCAGTGTGCAGTTGAAAATATTGACTGGTTAGCCTCTGAGATCAATTTATCTATCTCATTTGGTGAGTTGACTGGATATACAATAAGTAGTTTTTCAATTTTTATTTTCTTATCAAGCTCTACAATAGCTTGCCTTCTAGCTTCAAGTCTTTTGAACAATTCTGTCGGTAACTCATCCACAACTTGCATCAAAAATTTCTTGTAAATATCCAAGTGTAGGATTACACTGTTTTCAACTTTTTCCTTGTCATGAGATGATAATGAGTCATATAATTTGTTAATGTTTTTCAGCTTTCCATCCTCTATTATTTCATTGAGAAGTTTGTCAATTGGAGCAATGGTTTGTTGAGTCTTCTTCTTGGGTGTTAACTTCTTCTTTGGAGTCAATTTCCTAGCTGTGGGCCTTACTGCCTATTGTTTTTGTCTAGTTCTTCTAGGAGAGGGTGTAGATACTAGTGAAGGTTTCCTTTTTCTCACAACTCTTTTGAATGCAATTGGCATATCACTTTCTGAAGAATTTCCAACTGGTGAATGGTGAGTTTCTGATTGAAGTGCTTCTAACTCATCTTTAGTAATACCAGTTTGTTTGAGTACATCATCCTTACTAACTTTTGCTTGCTTGGATCCTCTTCTAACTATTGCTTCAACCTTCTTAACCCTTTTCTTTGATTGAATTTGGTTTTCAATAGTCTCAGCACTGTCAAATACCTCTTCTTTAGGTTCCTTAGGTGCTTCCAGGAGGGCTTTTGCATATGTTTCTATTATGTGGTCATTAGTTTCATACCCCATTTCAGTAACCCAAATGGCTCTTGGGATAACTGCCTCCATCCAAATTTCATCCTTATACTTGTTTACAATTTCTTGTGACAATCTGACTCTTGTTTTCATACGGGCCTTCAATGCCTGAAAAATACTCATCTATGTTCTTTTCTCTATTTTCTCCCATGTTGTTTAGTAAATTTGACAATTGTTTGCCTATCGGTATGTCAAAACCAAGATTTCTATTACCTATACTGGGTACTTGTTTGGTTATGTGTAGCATTAGGTATACACGTAGATTTCCAAATCTGAATGTCCCCTTTTTATCTTTCTTAATCTTTCCCAAATTATCAATTAGCTCATCTTTAAGCCATTCACACCCATCTATTTTTGCATTATCATTAATCATGTCATAGGCACTCTTTATGCATAGGCTAGAGACTGTGTTTAACCTATTTGCATGTGTGGTTTTGTAGCCTAAGATCATAGTGATTAATCTGACATTGATATCTGTTACATCATTTACCCTTAAAGATCTCTTGTCAGATGTTGCGCCGGTTAGGTTAATCACTAGGTCATTTGAGACCACCTTTGTTTTATCAAGTCTGTTACCGGTGGAGGGTAACCCTGTCACAACTTTTACTGCTTCTTTAGTGATTTTGTGAACTGAGTCCAACTAGAAGAATGCATCATGTACCCTGCTTAGTACTATCCTTATAACATCCTTAGGAAAATCCAGAATATTGAGAATTTCAGCAAAACCTAGGGTTTCTACTATCTTGTGTTCAGGTTCAACATTACCGGATTCGTCACAAATTATAGACATACATATTCTTGATTTCCTCATCACCTAATTCTTCTATATGATAGTGACTATACATTCTAGGGTCTTCAGCAAAAACTACTCCTTTAGGGATTTGAGAAAAAGCACCAACATTATCATCTTTCTTGGCAATTTCAGGTTCTAACTGAAATATGGGTCTAGGGTGTTTAATCACTTTGAAAATAGTAGGGTTTCCTATGAATTCAAGAATAGATGAAGAAGCCATGATTATAAATACCTTTATCTGCCTTAGGAATGATTTCTTGATGAGTTGCTTCACTTCTTTGCTCGGAATGCCTTTGCTCTGGAATTTTTGCGCTCTCAAAGGTTTGAATGCTCGGTGAAATGAAAATGGAACCAAAACACTATTTATAATGTTATTTTTGCCAACCACCACATTTAATGCTTGTCGATTAAGTAATGACTTAACTTATCTGTTGGTATAGAAGTAGTTTCAACTTCTCACCATCAACCGAGGGAATAATAGCATGTTTCACATTTGATTGCCAAACCCTCAAAGGAATTTTCTACAATTGGATGAAGAGTCTCCTATTGGTAGAGTGTTACTTTGTTCTGCCAATGGAGGAGTATTTCTATCACCATTTAGTTCTAATTTTCTGATCCATTGTTTTGAGAATTCCTGCTTTACCTTTCAAACTAGGACCTTTGTTATTTACCGATGAGGACTTGCTTCTACAAAATTTAGCAATATGTCCAATCTTGTTATAGGCATAACAAGTCACATTATTTTTCTAAATGGCTTTTCCATAACCTATGCTAGTTTATGTTATGCATTGATTAGATAAGTGTCCAAATCTTCCACAAACATAACATCTTACATTCATTCTACAATTTTCTGAATTATGACCAACTTTGTTGCATTTTGAACATTGACCGGTGGGTGTATTGGTATTCTGATAATTTCTAGATCTACATAGATTTTCTCTATGACCATACTTGTTACAGTTAAAGCATTTGCCATTAAATTTATAAGCAGTAGGTTGTCTTATTGGTTTGCCTTGATCCTGTGTGTTTGTAGTACCAAAGCTTTCACTAGCTTCAAAGCCAAGACCATTAGTGTCACCATTAGGTTTCTGATTCTTCAACAAGACACCAAGTTCTTTTGAGCTTTTCTTGAATTTTTATTTGTGCTGATTTGTAGTATCTAGTTCTCTTTCCAAGATACCTTTCTATCTCATGAGTTCATTTGAGTTATTTTGTGCATGCATCAGATCTATCTTCAACATATCATTTTCATACCTAAGTCTTGTGTTTTCATTTGCAGCATTAGTCAGTCTTCTAGTCAAGTCTTCTTCATTCTTCTTTCTATCTTCAATTTCTTTACAAAATCTCATAGTCATATCCTGCATCTCATTCTTTGTTGTCATGTTTTCTTGTTTCAGCTTATTCATTAGATCACTAAGAGTTTCCTTTTCATCATTCTCATTTTGCATCTTTTCACAAAGTTCTCTTCTCTCATTCCTAGCAATGGTAATATTTTCTTGAAGTGCTTGAATAATATCCTGTGCAACCTTTAGATCATCTTCAAGTTTTATATTTTTTAACTTTTCTGCATCATAGTCTGAGAGAGCTGCTTCTAATTGCTTCATCAAGTTTTCCATCTCTACCAGTGTCAAGATCTTCCTCAAGCTATTAGGCTTCTGAAAATAGAGGACCAAGCTCTGATACCAATTGTTAAAGCATTCCCAAAGATACTGAGAGGGGGGGGTGAATCAGTATCTAACCGATTAGAAGATTTTCTTAACTCAAAACATGTAGATCATATCAATACTGTATACCGGTAAACAAGAAATAATTCAATAAATAGAGATAACAACAACCACATGAGAAACACACCATAACACAGTAGTTTAATGAGGAAAGTTGGTGTGGGAAAAACCTCAGTGGGATTTGTGACCCACAATATTCACTTACTGGCCAATAAGAGAATATTACTGCTACAAGAGGGGCCTACACATGCAGGAAGGCCAAGTGCCTAAAGCTCACTACTCAATTACAAAATGGGAAGTCTCACTGACTTACAAAATGGATTAAATTAATCCAATGTCTTGTACTACTTCAAAATAGCATCTATTATGCCAGATCCAGTACCGATTTGTAGCTCTACTTCATACATAAACCCTTAACCTATAATTTGCATAATAGGTTTGCCTTATTTCGCCTATCTTCTTCCTTTCATCCATGCTAAAATGTTCTACAATGATCTCTTATATATATGAGTCATTTTACAACTTGCCAAGTCGGCTAACAATAATTTACAATAAAAATATATTATAAACAAAATTCTTGTCGGCTTCTGTGCCGGTATACTTCCTTTCACTATCGGTGGTTTGTGTGCTAGTGTAGAGTCTGACCTTTCCGGTGCCGGTAAATTGTCTTGCCAGTGTCATAGGATTGTAAGGTTGCCATCAATGACAAAAACCTTCAATCACCTACAATATCTCATTGGAGTGTGCATTTGTCAATAGAATGTAAAGATGAGAATTGGATGAAAGAAATGGAAGATGAATTAAATCAGATAGAAAAGAATAACACATGGGAATTGGTTTCTAGGCCTAAAGATAAAAATGTTATTGGAACTAAATGGGTATTCAGAAACAAATTAAAAGGACATGTTGTAAAAAATAAAGCTAGATTAGTTTTCAAAGGTTACTCACAACAAGAAGGAATTGATTATGATGAAACTTATGCTCCATTTGCAAGGATTGAAGCAGTAAGACTATTTTTTGCCTATGTTGCACACAAGAACTACAAGGTATATCAAATGGATGTCAAATGTGCATTCCTAAATAGAAATCTTGAAGAAGAAGTCTACATTGAGCATCCTGATGGATTTTCACTATTAGAGGACAAGGACATGGTTTGCAGATTGACGAAAGCCTTATATGGATTGAAACAATCCCCTAGAGCATAGTATGACATATTGGATAAACATCTTTTGAAGCTCATATTTAGCAAAGGTAATGTTGATAGCAACTTATATTATAAGATTGAGCATGATGACATATTGATCATTGAAGTCTTTGTTAATGATATCATTTTTGGAGGAGAAGAAAATCTATGCATGAGATTTGTTGATGACATGAAGAAGGAATTTGAAATGTCTATGATTGGTGAGATGAAATTTTTCTTAGGTTTGTAGATCACTCCAGTTGATAATGGTATTTTCATTTGTCAAACTAAATATGTGAAAGAATTGCTAAAGAAATTTGGACTTGAAAAATCAAAACCAGTTGGAACCCTTATGATAACCGGTTGCAAACTGTCAAAGATAGATAAATCTCCTAAAGTTAACTCAAGTAGATATAAATCAATAATTGGTAGACTACTGTACTTAACTCAGACTAGACCAGATATAATGAATGCTATCTACATTGCTTCTAGATTTTTATCTGATAGAAGAGAAAATCATGACATTGTTGTTAAAAGGATATTCAGATATTTGAAAGGAACAATAGATTATGGGTTATGGTATCCAATGGATGATGATTTCATATTATGTACCTATAGAGACTCAGATTGGGCATGTGACATTGATGACTGGAAGAGCACTAGAGGTGGTGCATTCTTTCTTGGGAAGAAATTAGTCTCTTGGCTTAGAAAAAAAACAATCATGTACTTCGTTATCTACTGCTGAAGCTGAATATGTAGCTGCTGCAACAAATTGTACTCAGATCTTATGGATGAAGCAAATGTTGAAAGATATAAGGGTAACTTATGATGAGCCTATTCTTATTCACTATGATAATATATCTGCTATTGATATGTCAAAGAATCTGGTATTTCATTCCAAATCAAAACACATAACAATAAGATATAACTTCTTGAAAGAAAAGGTTGAAGAAAAGGAAGTCAAATTGGTATATGTGCCCACTCAGGAACAAATTGTAGATATTCTAACCTAACCACTACCTAAAGATACTTTTGAATATCTTTGAAATTAATTAGGGGTCACCACCCCTCCGGAAGAGAGATGCAAAGATGCATCAATCTGACGAGCTTATCAAAAATATCTTCTGATCTGGGTTGATGAGATGATGCTACTACTCAAGGGGAGTAGTTAGTTGATTGGTTCAATACCTTGGCATCAACCCTTTTTCATTGATGTCAAAGGGGGAGAGATGTCAATGTGAAAAATATATAATCATATTCCAGTTTGGGGGAGTGATCAATCAGTTATTTTGGAGTGTTTCTTGGAGATTGTTGGCATTCCTTGGCACTTGGATGTTTTTCACATTCAGTGTTGCCATCAATTCCAAAGGAGGAGATTGTTGGTAGTATGCAGGAATTGGATATGTGTTGTCATTGATGTCAACACTATTCCGGTTGGTTATCAACACTGCTCCGATTGGACATGGTTTTGGTAGAGGTTATCAGAAACTCTGCTCTGGTATATTCAATTTGGTTGATTCTATTGTAGAAGGATATTCATGATGATTATATGCATGTCATATTCAGTTGGTTAATGATTTGGTGCTCTAGAAGCTATTGTTTATGTTCAGGACTGTTGGTTGATGTTCTTGGTCTAGTTGATGATATTTGATGAAATGGTTAAGTAATTTTGATGTGGCTTCTAGAAATGATTCTTAACATGCTAAAGGTGTTCTTGATCATGTCCCAATTGTTTGGTGGCTTCACATTGGCTGGCATGAAGATTTGGTAATCATATTTGGGTCCGGTTGGATATTTTATGTTATTGACACTAAGGGTTTTTCCCGGTTGGTGTAATGTGTTGCGCTTAATATCAACGACATTTTTGGTGGATATAATTGTTTGGGAATTTGAATTAGGTCCATGCTATGTAATGTAAATCTTAATATTGGTCTGATGGTTGATCTTTGTATCGTGTAATGTAAATTTTGTAATTATGAGTTGAAGGTTGAGGGTTTAGAGGACCTTCTTATCAAGGTTGATGATTTTTTATTTATAGGTGATATGTTTATGTAATTTGTGCATCAAGGTTAGTATTATGTCTATGTTATTTGAGAGAGGTAAATGTGCGAATAAGGATATAACATTCAACGAAGTGTTGTGGAGAGTTTGGTGTTGCGGGGAAGACATCTGTGCTTAACCGAAACTGTAACCAAGCATTAGGAGATGCTACTTTCATAGTTCATTTCCTCCGGATTGTAGTGCGTCGATTATATAAGTTAGTGAGACTTCCTGTTGTGTTGAGGAGGGTCCTCTAGGCTATTGGTCTGATTGCAAGTGCATTCCCCATTGTAATATTTTCACATACTCCTACATAAGTATTATTTGATTGTGGGTAAGGTTTCCCACCATGGTTTTTCCCTTCACCAGGTTTTCCATGTCAAAAATATTGGTGTTGTGTGTTGTGTACTCTCATTCTTTATCTTTCACCATGCTATTTTCATTTTTCTCTAGTTGAAGGTTTATAATCTACAATAATTGTTTAACTTGTGGAAAACTGATTCACCTCCCCCCTCCCATTTTTCCTCTAGTGCATTCTAACAATTTGCCACAATAGGTGCTTGAGAACTTCCTTCTTGTTGAGCCTATTCTACACACAAAACATGACAACGTGTGTATAATAGTAAGATAAAGGTCCTAAAAAAGAGAATCTAAAAAAAAAGAGATTTGAAAAAGACTTAAGGGTCTAGAAAGAGAGAGAGAGACAAAAAGACAGACATAGAGAGGTAGATTCAAGACTTTTTAAAAGGAGAGAGAATGTAAGATCTAGTTGTAAGAAGACTTAAGGGGAGAGAGAGGAGACCTAAAGATCTAATTTAAATTAAAACTATCTAATATTTTTATTCCACAAAAATTTTAAATATATAAATTGATAATCTAGAGAGAGGTTCTAATAAGAGATCCTAAAAAGAGAGGTCATACAAATGGACTTAAGGGGAGAGAGAGGGGTACTAAAAAGAAATAAGAGAGAGAGCTCTATTTGCAAGAAAACCAAATGGGACCCTAAGATGATGGATCTGATAAGGGAACTACTTAGTGATATGTTGTTGTACTAACTTATTATAGGTTCAAGTATGTTAATGCTTTTTTGTGTATGGGTAGTGTTGGAGGCACATGTAAAAATTTCCATTCTATATGTCACCTAATTGAGTCATGTCCCCATCTAGTCCTTTGGTCGAGTCATGTGCTTTGACTTTCCCATGTAATCCATTCTTTGCTATTTTCTTTAAGTTTCACTGTGTTGAACTTGAACCTTGAACTTGAAACTTTTTGGTTCAATGTTCAAAGTTCAATGGGCATCGTATTAAAAGTTTTTCTCCCACGCGACTTTAAGTCTTCTTTAGTTTTGGTTGGCATTTAGCATTGTTTGAACTTTGAACTTGAACCTTTTTGGGTTCAAGTTTCAAAGTTCAAGCTTTGTCATGTTTATTTTTTTGTGTCATGATTGTTCCTCAAGATTCAGAGTTTGATGTTTTAACTTCTTGGAGATCATGTGACTTTTCATGAGGTGGTGGCATGGATTTTAAGATATGATTAACGGTGGCAGAGAAGAGGAATATTCTTTCTTTAATGATTTGAAATCTGTCATTTATGGCAAGTATGGCATGGAGATCCGTATTTTCAGATATGAAGTGACTTGTTATTAAATGCATGCTCGATTACGATCATTTCAGAGTGGTGTCACATGAGTGAAGTGTAATGATGACAATTTGTGGTAATCATGGGTAAGATTTTCTTGGCCTTTAAATTGAGCAGTTATCTTGTCAAGATTGTCATTTTGTGAGTTAAGTTTTAAGAAGAGTTTTTGGAGCAGGAAGAAATAGACTACGATAGGGGTTTTGCAGATGACAGAGGAAGGTATGTTCAACAACTTTCCTAATTGCTATAGTTTTTAGAAAAGATCTGGGTATTTTGTTTAGCTATTTGTTTCCGTTTTGCCTTATCTTCTTTGTCTGGGTTGATTGGGGAAAAATCACGAGTTAAGCATGAGGCCCACTCTACCTAAATTAATGAACTCTTCTTCCCTTTAAAGTTCCTTACTAGAGCTGGGTGATACATCTTTAGTTCAATTAGATTTAGATGATTTCATAGAAAGAATATGAAACCCAACCATAGATTCTATGATGAGATATATTGCACAACGCGGTTTATTGGAAGCAGCCACATTTCCCACAGCTGCCCCTTGCCCTGAATTGGTTTTAGAATGTATGAACCACTATGATAAAGGTAATAGACGCATAAGGAAAAATAATTGTGAGGTTTTGTTGTCCATTGATAGACAGACGGTAATGGTTGCCATGGGTATCCCACATCGAGAACCCTATGAAGATTGGACTATTGGAAAATCTTATGGAATTTATTCTGAGAAAAAATAGTATTACAGAACTTTTATTGCGTGCAAGATTGGCTTTTGAGGTTTCAAAAAGGGGGTCAAGGTTGCCAAGACCCTTAACCCGAGAGCATTTGATTCCTCGAATCAAAGATTTGGTAATATTGTTGAGCAGAGTTAAGGGAAAGTCACACTCCTTCTATTTGGAAGAATGGATGTATTTCTTCATCCAGGTCACTCTAGACAAAAATCGGTTCATTGACTCGGGAACTATCATTGCAGAAAGATTGCATGAGGGTTTGAGCAATTATCTTGGGATGCCAAATTTCTATATGTCTTCATATCTGTTATATATGCTAGCTTGTGTGAGGGAGTGGCCTAGATTATTCCATGCTAAATGGGTTCAAGGTATTAAAATTTATGAGTATCATCCCCATTTGACTTTAAAACATTTTGATAATTACCTTCACTAGAATGATATTTTTGCTAGGAGGTTTACCTTTGAATTATAAGATAACTTGCATAGGAGAGTGTCTGCAAAAGTGGTTGAACTAGTAAATATCTATGGTAGTTTCTTTACACAATTTAATCACTTCACTTACATAAGGGTTGGAGGTTTTAAAGGTGACCCCTTTAGGCTACCTAGATATGTTTCAGACTCCTGTATTTTGATTGAAGTTTCCAGGTAGCTAGCCTATGTTGCAAAGGATTATGGTGAAGATTCTGGCACAAGTAGAATTTTTGCTATCGATTTAGGCCATTACAGTTGTAGGTTTGTTTCTGATGCACTAAATCTTGAGTTAGAATTTAAGAGATTTCATTTTAAAACCTTTGTGAAAAGGGATAACTTTGATAGTAAAGGTTTTATTGCCTAATATGTGAAAAAGATAGTGCCTAATCAACATGTGCCCCAGTTGGAGGATTATTGGGAGGATTTCCCAGATGAGTTTGAAGTGAGAAAGAGGAGTTGGTCTAGGTTAACTCTGAAACAGATTCATGACATGAAATTGCCAATGGATACCTCAAGTGTCACTATTGATAATGAAGATGTACTAGATCTAGAGTTTATGAAACGAGTACATAATGAACCTCTCCCAGAAGTTGACTGGAGAAAAAAGATGGAAGATAGCATATAGGTGCGCACTTTCAACATAATTCAAAGAATAGAACATTGGCTTAGGAGTTGTCAATTTCATCCAGCGAGGGTAACTAGTTCAAGACACAAAAATGGAAAGAGGAAGATCGCAAGCAAAACTACTTTTTTAACTAACATCCCTGTTCTGTTGCAGGAAAAAGGCAGGCAAAGATTAAAGAAGAAAAGCTTGACACTGAAGCTGCACTTTCTATTGGTGGTCGGGTTAACAGGTCAAGGTACAAGAACTTTCAGCCACCTGTCGCTCATTTCATTCTTGATTTGGACATCGAGGAAGTACAATGCGATATGCAAACCCCTATTTCCGATGCTGACAAGGTCTTAACTGATTTAGATGCTACTGCCTAGGATTCACAAGTGCTTGATATCTGGTTTAATGCAGAGAATGTTACACTACTGCCTTCAGAAGGGCTTTCCCCTATGCAATCTAAGGAACTCACTCTGGATCCTGAATGGTTAAATGATTCAATTACTGGGAAAAGAAATGTGGTGCCTATTTTGGTGTTGATGGAAGATGCTGTGAGTAAATGCCTGGGAAGATCCACGAAGCCTAAGTAGTTAAAAATGGAGACTATGATTAATTTTGACAAAGACACAAAGCATTGGACTGCAGACATTGCCAAACCTACATCTGATAAGGATGTTGCCATTGCTTTAGAGGCAGATTATACCATTGAGTGAGTTGGTTTGGGGGTCAGAACCAAAGTAGTTGATGTGAAACATTTGGAGACTTTGACCAAATAGATTATCTCCCACAATTGGAAGGATGAGAAGGACAAGGTTGAGTTGAAGAAGAATTTAATGCAAATGGTCCAATATATTCATCCTCTTTAGAATAGTTTGTTGCCATTGTCTCAAAGCTCGGTGCCCTTTAGTTCAAAATCCCCAGCTAATCAAATGTTCTTTGATGAGGTTCAACGAAACAAGATGATTGCAGAGATTTTCTCTGAATGGCTGACCTCGATCATGCATCAAGGAAACAATTACATATCAGATTTAGTCTAGATTTTCAAATATGTCAATGAATTTACCGAGGAGTTGGATGTCGACTTAATCTTGTGGCAAAAAGAAAAGACTAAACGGGCAGTGATTTCAAAGCAAATGCGTGACATTCAGCGTTATGGCTTGATGAATTTTCTTGCCGAAAGACAAGTGCCAGGGTTAAATGAGGATATAATGTTTACATGGAAAGAAAGCATAGAGTGGTGCAACCAAATCATTGAACATGGTCATAGTGAATCAGTCAGTCTATGAGGAAAACTACCAACCTTTAGGATGACCATGCAAAAGGATTTGTGCTCGTAGATGTCCAATTGCTTAAGGAAGATAGCCAGACTTTGAAAGATGCTGCAGAGATGATCAATCAATTCAGTAGCCACATTAAACAAATTAAAGTGGAGAAATTCTTGGTTGTGGAAGATATTATGAGGATTTCTAAAGTGGAATCAATGCTCACAGTTTGTCTGGATCACTTGGACTCACATAGGGACAAAGTACAAATGGTGAAGAGGAAGAAAGAACTCTGGAAGCAACGGGTAATACACATCAGCCTGCCGCATGTAACAGTAATTCAGGAGTTCTTGAAGGTGCATCAAGAGTGGAGTGCAGAAAAGGTGGTTTCTCATTAACTCTTTCGAGTTAATTTTACCTTTGGTTCAAACTATTGGTCTGGTGACCTATTTATATATTTTGTAAAGACTTTATGGGGGTTCACTAAGTTTTTGAAAAACTATCTCTTTAATTTTGTTGTACGACTTTGTGTATGTGGAAGGTGGATGATCATCTATGAATGAAAATCTAAATGACAATTATCTTTGACTTTGAATCTATGTTTTTGATGTTTGAAATTTGGTTTCTGTGAGAATCTATTTCAGGAAAAGATCTGTTTTAACTTTCTATGTGCGTAGAAAATTACCAATGAAATTCATCTTTTAAGCTTTTCATTTTGTTTTAGTGTACATGAGAAGTCTATCGGCTTTATACAAAGAGTTATATATGAAAAAATGCTTGTGTTCATTTGGTGTTGATTGGTGAATAAAATTACCTTTCTTTTCTTTCTGGTCAAAAGTATAATATTGGTCGTGTGTAATTTGGAGCCGATTGAAAATCTATTAAAGGGAGTTGTACCTTAATTCAGAGGTTAATCAATATAATGATTTTCCAACTATTTGGTGAAAGTTGTCTTTCATTTCTCGAGCTATAGGGTATAAAGATTAAATAAATTGTGAGAGACAAATATGTTTACCAACAAATTTTTGGCGACTCTGCTGGGGAGGAACGAGAACAATTGGTTTTAAAAACAAGGTTGTCATTTCAGTGATGCTTTGTTCTTTATAAATGGTGCTACCTCATGAAGGGTTTTTACCTATTTTAAAACCAAATTTAAATTGGGTGCAAGAAGAGAAAAGTAACATTATCTCTGAGTTAGATACTCTAGCCGGGAGACATAGAAGAAGTCGAACTGAATATGATAGAATAAGTGCTTTACTTGACAAAATAGAAAGACAAGTAGACCATCCTATGTTAATCTTTGAGAGGGTAATTGTTCCTAGGGTTTTCTTTATTCAAGTCCCTAATAATCAATTACAGAATCCCAGATGCTTGTTACCCTGATCGTTCCACATTGGACTCTAAGCCGTATACTAGATCCCAAAGAAGGGAGGGGTTCTTTGATCTTGTCTTTGAAGAGTTGCAGAGCTTAAATTTTCAACCTACCTTCTCACCTCAACAAAGGACAAGAAGTAGACCTCCATCCCCATTGCTTTCATCACCTGTGTCCTTAGTTTGTCAAGCTTTGATCCTACACTATGTTGCCTTGCCGAATATATTCAATCTAACCCCTCTTAATATCATACTCCCAATGGCAAAAAATAACCCATGGGGGGCTATTGTAGGCCCATTGAATCTAGGTTTGAATCTTAACCCCTTGACAAAAGGTGCTAGGGACCGATTGCCCAAATTTAGTGGAGATGGGATGGTCACTATTGATGAGCCCCTGAATGCTTTCAGTGTAGCCTGTAGCATAATAGCGGTTCAACATGAGGATGTGGTTGTCAGGTTGTTTTTCCAGACACTAACAGGGGTAGCAGCCGATTGGTTTTATCACTTACCAAATAGTGTGATAACAACCTGGAAAGATTTGAAGAGAAGATTTGAAGCTAGATTTAAGGTAGCTGAGGACGAACATTCCCTCTCAGCCCAATTATCCCAATTAAAAAAACAAATTCCTGAATCTATGAGGGACTTTGTGGTGAGGTTTTATAAGATCTTGCACAAGATTCCAGTTAATCAAAATCCCTCCGAGGAAAATCTTAAATGTTTTTTTATTAATTCTATGCCTTCTGAAATAAGTTTCCTGATTCGCAGGCAAAGGGTTGTAGATTTAAATGCTACTAAAACTCTTGCAGTTGAATTAGAAGATGATTTGATCACAGCGGGTAAATGGAAAAGAGAAGTACAAACACCTAATGCCCAACCTTCAACTTCTTCAGATCCTGTCATCCAACGGTTAATGAATGATGTTATTGCCTTAAAGAGATAGGATCCTAAAGCATGTACTTCATATTCTCAACCATACCAAGACATTCCTAGGAAATATCCTAACCAACAGGGAGGAAATGGAGGAAGACATTTGCAATTACCTCATCTACAACAAAGACTTGCTATTGAAGTACCACCCCTCAAGACAAACACACATATGTTTCATTTAACTGATGAGCATGATGGTTCTTCATGTCCAGAGATGGTTCATTTTTCTCAGATGATAAGTAAAGGAGAAACAATCTTAGAAGTTGATGAAGGAGGTTCCCAAAGTATGCCTAGTGAATATGTCTCCGACTCAGAAAGGGGAGGAAACATGTTGGTCTCTTTGGAAGATTCCTCATACGTAATTCTTACTAGAACTCAGCAAAATTTGAAGTCTCAAGATGTTTAAACACCCATTCATAGCACTGTAAAAGGAAAGGAATTCTGACTCGTCATGAAGGTGTTTCAAAAGTTGTTCAGGAAGTTGCTTCTTTATGTTCTGATTCATTTAATAATCCTTTTGATATCATTGAATTTTGCAAGTCATCCTATGTTCAGATTACTCTGGCTGAGTATTTGAAGTTGAACCCTAAGGAGTTAGATAGACTAGTTGAATTTGTCAAGGGAAATGATGCTCATGCCTTAGCAAGTGAAAGCCAAATGCCAATGAATGGTAATTCTCTAGCACACAAAAATGTAAGTCCTTCTTTAGTAATTCCTGAAGTCTCATCGAAAACTATTCCTCAATAGGCTGAATTGATTGAACCTAATCTTGAAAATAAACCAGAACCTTTCTATGCGTCCTTATATATTAATGGGCATAAATTGAGAAATTGTATAATAGATTCAGGAGCATAAGACAATGTCATGCCCTCAGGTGTAGCAAAAGCTTTAGGTTTAACCTTAACAAAGACCTTTGGCAAATGTTACTCCATGAATTCCAAGCAGGTTCCTTTATTAGGACAAATTAAGGATGCACAAGTCACTTTAGTAGCACACCCTAACAAGAGAATCAAGTTGACGATTCTAGTGGTTGACATCCCTGCTAGTTATGGCATGTTGTTGAGTCACACCTTCTGTAAAGATATGGGAGGGGAAATTAGAATGGATTGGTCTCACGAAATGATCACAGTTGGAAAACAGAGAGTTATTTTGCACTCTGAAACAGAAGCTAAATACATAGTCTTTCCCTCAAATAATCTGAAAGCTCAGATTTTGTACCAAGATTGTGGTTTTAGAAATTATATGATATCAACTGATCCTCAAGGTACGGATAAGGTTATAGATTCAGGTATGTCTAATGAACTCTAGTCTATAGAATTTGATGGGAGTTGTTCATCATCTGGTTCAGGGGCCGGGGTTGTATTAATACATCCCCAAGGTAAATTTATTCCTTATGCTTTCAAATTGGAATTCCAAAACATGAATAATATGGCCGAATTCAAAGCTTTGATATTAGGTCTTGCTAAAGCAAGGAGATTGCAGATCAAAATGTTGAAAGTTAGAGGAGATGCTTAACTTATTATAAAACAAGTGAGAGGTTTATTTGTTGTTAAAAATGAGAGACTGCGACATTACAAAAATCGTGTTTGGGATGAGATTGAAGCATTCAATGCTCTCTCAATTGAAGTGGTACCTAGGGAGTTTAACTCGAAGGCTGATTCTTTGGCGGTATCTACAACTTTATTAGTGCCTCATCCTGATTTCACAACCGATACTTATAGGGTAGAATAATTTTATAGACCCTGTGTGCCTGACAATTTGGAATCTTGGTAGGTATTTGAAAATGATAAATAGATTCAAAACTTTTTATAGTGTGCTGAGATTTTTACATCCTTGTTTTGTGAAGGATCAGAGGTGAGTTGTAAAGAGTTTTCTCCCAATACACCAAAGGAACTACATGATGGAATGTTATAGTTGAAAGGAAATAAAATCCCAAAGGGTTTAGTTTCTCTTGAACATCTTTTTGATTGAAAAGATGGGTATGTTAAGCAAGGGGAGAAAGAGTCTCTTGTAATTCAAAACTTTGGTGAGTATGAGCAAATCAACATTGGTACCAAGGAGGATCCTAAATTTGTTAATTTGGGAAAATATTGTTCCGAAGAGGAGAAAAGGAGGTTCATCAGCTTTTTGGTTGAGTTCAAAGATGTTTTTACATGGAGCTACGATGATTTAAAGAATTTTAGGGATGGTAATTTCCAACATCACAATCCTTTGAAACTAGGTGTCAATCCTTTCCAGCAGAAGTTAAGGAATTTTAATCTGAAAGTAGTAGAAGTGATTTTCCATGAGTTCAACAAGATGTTGAAAGCTCGAATTATTTATCATCTACATCATTCCAATTGGATTGCTAATATCATTCCTATTCAAAAGAAAAACGGTGAAATACAAATCTATGTTAATTTCAGAAACTTAAACCAAGAAAGCTTAAAAGATAATTATCTTCTGCCAACAATGGACCATATTTTACAAACTGTTTCAGGTTCAGAGATGATGTCCATGTTGGATGGCTTCTCTGGATATAACCAAATTAGTGTCTCTGAGCAAGATCAACAAAAGACAACCTTTATAACTCCCTGGGGCTCCTTTGCATATAATAGAATGCCTTTCAGATTGATTAATGCGGGGGAAACATTTCAAAGAGTGATGGATCTTTCCTTTGGGCATTTGAGGGATAAGATCATTGTTGTGTATTTAGATGATTTGACTATTTTTTCTAAGAAGAGGAAACATCATGTACGAGATTTGAGGAAAGTTATGGTGAGATGTAGAGTGCATGGAGTATCGTTAATCCTAAAAAATCTTTTTTTGGTGTCACAGAAGGAAAACTTCTGGGACATATTGTTTCGTAGGAGGGGGTAAAGGTAGATCCAAAGAGAGTAAAAGCAATATAATAGCTCAGTCTTCCTTTCAACAGAAATGGAGTGAGGTCCTTCTTTGGATAAGTGAACTTTCTAAGGCATTTTATTCTTGATTTTGCTAAAACTACTAAATATATTGTAAATATGATGAGTGAGAAGGTAGTTTTTAAGTGGACTGAGGCAGGAAAAAGGCCTTTGAAGAAATTAAAATGAAAATTGGACATGAACCTACTCTAGTTTTTGATTAAGGAAAATCATGTTTTAAGGGACTCGAAACCCACTTACAAAGCAAAGGATAAGCATGAAGGAAACTAGAGAAGACAAAACCTAGACAGAAAAGCTACAAAAAAACTAGCAGAAAAACCAACATCTAGGAAAAAAGGACAGCATAGAGCCAGTGAGAAATCGACATCCAAAAACTAGCATTACATATCAATTAAAAACTTTAATGGACTCGTCTACATTCTTGACTAGCAACATCATGGCCTTCACAGCTTCTCTAAGATCATTGTTCTCCTACTTTAGCTGAATGTCTTTTGTCTTTGTCTCCAAATCACTGGTCATCTGCTTGGTCCTTCGCCTGGAAATTTGTGGAGTAGAGATGGAAGTCGGCAGATCATCAATGATAACCATATCCTTATTCTAATTTTTCCTCTCCAAGTGATCCACCAAGGCATTCATATTTTGAGATGAGATCCTTAAGACCTCAAGACTATGGTTCATAAAATTCTTCAATGCCTTCTCAGTTTTAGCAACCTGATTGATGATAATTTTGTTATCAATCTCAGTCTTGTCTTTTAAAATCCTAATCACATCTTCCAGGTGTTTCAAGTCTCCTTTTATAAGATCTTTCTCCGAGCAGTCCTGCATTTCAATTCCATCCTTTGCTTTGTTGGTTTCCCCCTTCACACTCTTTTTCCCTGAATTAGTGTCCTTGATCAGATTGTGAATCTTATACTCCAGGTCCCTCTGTTTACTCTGTATGCTGGTAATATTTTCAATAACCCACTTCTAAAAATTAAAAGACTCCAATGTGCAATTTTGAGCAGCGTTCAAGATGGTGTTCGTCATGTCCCTTCCCTGCTCAGAGCTTACAGAGTTTGGGTTAGCTTCCTCCATGGAGTTTTGGGCAATATTCCTGCTATCTGACGCCAAAGGGTTAGAATCAGGGATTTTAGTTTTCCCTTCCTCCCCCTCTCCAACATCCTCTTTCTTCTCACTATCCAGATCAATATCTGCCTCCTTCCCCTATTCCTCCTCCATTCCATCAACCACATCCTTGTCTACTTTGTCAATGTCGGCCCTTCCTTTTTTATTGATAGGAACATTAGACAAATCATCTTCAAACTCAGAGTCATTACAACTCTCTGAAATATGAGCATTTGTCACTAGAGTATCATCTTTGCTAACCCTTTCTTTTTTCTTCAAGTGTTCGTAAATGAGTAGAATAAGCCCCTAATGGGCAATAGGGTAAGATTTGGGCTTTTTGGTATGGTCTACCAAGCTCTCATTCAAGGATGATGCTAAATAAAAGGGCAGAGAAATCTTAACCCCATGGCGGAAATGATTAAGTACAACAAAATGATAGTTGTAAACTTTAGTAAATCTACCATCAATAGTCATGAATTCCATCAAAACCCTTAGCATTTTCTGCCAAAAGGACTTTACCTAGTGAGGGAGGTAGTAAGAAACGTTGTCTTTCTTGGCAAGCCGAGCCTTCTCATCTTCAGTTTTTGGGAAATTTTTAATTACTTCAGCAGCAAACTTTTGGTCTCTGTAGAACTTTGTGCCCTCCTTTTGCAATCCCATTACCTCCACAACCAAATCCTCATCAATCTTCCAGGTTTCCCCAAACAACGTGACTTTGTTGTTGATCCAACCCTTAGCAAAGCCTTGAGACACCAATTTTTTGCTTCCATGTCGATGGAGCCACCTCCACACTTTCCGCTCACTTTTCCAGTTCTCACAATCAGATGACTCATTCTGGTTTAGGTTACCTCCCATGTTGAAGAGCAGGTTGATGTCTTCAGTAGTATATCTTACAAAATGCAGACTGAGACTTAATCTCAAGCTCTTGAGCAAAATACTGGATTCACAGCACAGAGTACCTTCCATGGTTTTATGAGAGTAAATAATAATGGCCGCAGAGATCCAACACTTATTATTATAAGTCCCGTCACACCATTGATCATAAAAATGATGCCTAAAAACAATCATTAACTAACAATTCGCACACCCCCGATCTCTGCCTTTGATTTCCAGATCCCAAGATGTAATCATGATTTTAACTTGAACCATTAATACGATCAAAAGATAATTGCTTCCGAACATCCCTTTTACATTGGGCTTCTCCAATGTATTTAGTTTCCACCTCTAAATAGACTCCTTCATTAGCTAAAAGGTCCGCAACCTTATTGCCTTCTCTTAGGGTATGGGTTATGATAATACTATCATAGTCATTTAATAACTTTTTAGCACTTTCAATAGTATTAGTTATATTCCAAGAGGAAGAACTAGTACCTTTAAGAGCCTGAATGATATTGAGGGAGTCACCTTCCAACCATATTTTTTTAAATTTGAAACCCTGAACTAGATGGAGGCATTTCAACATAGCCTGAGCTTTAGCAGCATGATTATTTTGAACTCCAAAGGGAGAAGCAATAGTAGCAATGTAGACACCTTGATAATTTCTGATGAAACCTCCCCCTCCGGCCTTTCTAGGGTTGCCTTTAGCAGCCCCATCAAAATTTACCTTGACCCAATCGTAATCGGGAAATCTCTAGACAACATTTCCTCTCCTAGTTTTATTATCAGATTTGTAAACTTTATGAATCAGATTCCATTCAGTAAGGATACCTTTCTCAAAATCATTCATGTCAGCAAAAAACCATTGCTTGTTGTTTCTATGGGGAATATTTATGTTTTCTTTTATATCTCTGCAAATTTTATCAAAGACCACCTGAGATGTGCATTTAGCTTCCCTAAAGATTCTGTTATTTCTCTCTTTCTAGATATACCAACAAGTCATGGGAAGGATCAAGGACCAGAGATTCTTGATGAGAGGGAATTTGGTGGGAAAGGTCCATTGCCAAATAATTTCCTTGAGACCATTGTGCATAATCCAATCAACTTTCCATTTCCCCCAAAACTTACTCCAGATTTCCCAAGTGAAGGAGCAATGGATGAATAGATGATCAATGGATTCTTCCTCTTTCTAACAAAGCTCACACCTGTTAGGAAACATAAAACCTCTTCGGGCCAAGTTATCAATAGTTAGAATTCTATTATGAGTGGCAAGCCAAAAAAACATGTTAACTTTAGGAATAAGAATTCTATTCCACACTTTTCCCCATATTGGGTTGCTGATCTGGGTAAATGTATTTTTATAAGCTAAGGCAATAGTGAAGTTACCCTTAGGATTACTCTTTCAAAGGAACACATCATCAAAATCTTCATTAATAGAAAAGGACAACAAATCCTGCTGAAGCAACGAAAACCCAACATATATGGCATCAAGCCTAACCCATCTGTTCTCCTTCCAGTAGTTACAAACCATAAACCCAAACCTTCTTTTACATTCATCAATGAATTGACTGCAGTCTTGATTAAAGAGAGGTTCATCTTTGATCCAAGGATCCTCCCAAAACCTAATTTTGTCACCTTTGCCTAGGACCCATCCAACTCTAGCTTTGGCAATCTTAGTGGATTTGATAATACTATTCCATATGAAAAACCCAACAGGGATGTCATCAGAGTAGAGGAGAGACTGGAGAGGCTAAGCATGAATATATTTATCAAACCAAACCCAGTTCCAATCTATCTTAATGCCATAAGCCCTCCATATCTGTTTAGCAAGCAGAGCTTTATTAAAAATTTTGAGGACTTTAATACTTAAACCTCCCTTGCTCTTTGGCTTACACACTTTGTCCTAGGCAACCAAGGCAATCCTTTTTTTTCTTCTACCCCTGACCAAAGAAATCTTTTTTTAATCCTCTCTAAAGCTTCGACAAATTTAGCCGGAATACCAAATAGGTTGAGAGCATAGACAGGAAGATTCTGAAGAGTAGCTTGAAGGAGCTGCAATTTTCCAACTTGAGATAACATGGATCCTTTCCAGCTAGCCATTTTTTTGTCGAGCTTATCAATTAATAAATTCCAGAATGAATTTGGGGGAACTAATCCCAAAAGGGAGACCTAAATAAGTGGAGGGGAGCATTTCCAACTTACACCCAATAATTTTAGAAATTCTCTATTGTCTTATGATAGGAGTATTCATGAAATAGATAGCAGACTTGTCCCAATTGACTTGCTGGCTTGTTGCCAATGAATATGAGCTGAGAGCACCTTTAAAGGCAACAACCTCCCCAATAGAGGAATATCCCATTAAAATTATATCATCAATAAATTGTTGGTGAGTACAAGACACATTGGCAGAAGAAGGTTGAATACCTTTGATAATTTTATTCTCTTTCATTTTATGGATCAGTCTACTCATGCTCTTTGCCAAGATGGTAAGAAGGATAGGAGATATGGGATCTCCTTTCCTGAGCCCCCTAGAAGATTTAAAGAATCTATATGGAGATCCATTGATGAGAATAGAAACAATTGGGGTGGAGAACAACTCTCTGGTAATTTTGATTATTTTCTCATCAAATCCAAAGGCCTCCATAATTTTGAAAAGAGCTTGCCATTCAACTCTGTCATATGCTTTAGCCAAATCCATCTTTATTATAAATCCTTCTTTATTTGCAGCATTAAGATAATGGATATTGTCATGCACAAGGATGATAGAATCCAAAATCTGCCTACCAGGGATAAATCCTTTTTGCTCCTCAGAGATGATAAGGGGGAGGATAGCCAAAAGTATAGAAGTCATAACTTTAGAAATGATCTTATAAAAGGAGTTACATAGACTTATTGGCCTGAATTTTCCCATGGAATCCGCCCCAGCCACCTTAGGAATTAAGGCAATAAAAGTAGAGTTGATTTCCTTAAGGATTCTTCTTGAGCCAAAAAATTCTTTAACAACATTGACCATATCTTTTCCCATAATATGCCAATATTTCTAAAAAAAGAACATGGGGAAGCCATCAGGTGCTAGAGCCTTAACCCCCTAAAAGGACAAGACCGCTTTTTTAATTTCCTCAGTAGAAGCGATGGCAAAAAGGGCCTTATTATGGTGAGGTTCAATGATCTTGGGGATGTTTTCAACCAGAACCTGTTGCTTAGGAAAATCAATCACCTTACTACCTATGAGTATCTTAGAGAAGAAACTAACAGCTTCATCCCCAATGTCATCATCTTTAAGAAGAATTTTGTTCTCAGCAATTAATCGATATATTCTATTCACAACTTTATGTTTCATAGAGGTCATGTGAAAAAAATTAGTGTTTCTATCCCTAGCTTCCAGCCAAATAGCCCTGGATCTCTGTCTCCAATAGATTTCCTCCCTAGCTATAATGTTGTGAAGTTTGACTAAAATATCTTCTTCCTTAGCCTTGGGATACTTTTCATATCCATCTTTCTGTATAGAGTTTTGGATTTGTTCTAATTCCTCCTTCAACTTTTTTTTGGATTCAAAAATATCACCAAAGACCTTCTTATTCCAAATCTTAATGTTATCTTTGATGTTTCTAAGATTTTTAGCAACTTTGTACATGGCGGTTGCATCCACATCAATATTCCACCAATTGGCAATGGATTTTTCCAAAGAGGGATGAGAAATCCACATTTTCTCAAACCGGAAGGGGAAACACTGCTTACTCTTAATAGACTTAACAACAAAATAAATGGGATAATGATCCGAGCCTATTCTATTGACAACTGATAGGGAACATCTATGAGAAAGGATCCAATCATGAGTAATAAGGGATCTATCAAGCCTTACCTGAATGAGATCTTTACCATCCCTTTGATTAGACCAGGTGTAAGAAGCTCCAGTGAGATCAATATCAATAAGAGCATTGACATTGATGAAGTCCATCAAATCAATTCTGCTATCCAGTTGGGCTTGAGTTCCTCCAAATTTTTCAATTCCTTGTAGAGGAGTATAGAAGTCTCCCATCAACAGCCAGTTGTCTTGGGTGAAAGAGCCTCTTTTCTGCTAGATTTTATCCCAAAATTTACTCCTAACATCTTTGGAATTAGGGGCATAGATATTTATAACCACCCACTCCTTTCCTTCAGTGATACTTTTAATTTTCATAGATATAATATTACCATCTTCATCAATCATATCTTCTAGAATAGTTTTCTTGTTCCAAAAAATAGCCACCCCACCTGAGGCCCCATTCGAGCTACTACCACAAACTCCTCCATTTTTAAAGAACTTTAGATTCTCAACTTTTTCCTTAGTCATTTTGGTTTCCTGCACAAGGATAATATCCAGCTTATGATCTCTAATGAGATTCTGTAATATATCCTGTTTATTGAGACCATTTAGGCCTCAAATGTTCCAAGAGATTACCTTCATTTGGAAACTTGAGAGGAGTATTCTTGTATAGTTTGCTTCCTTCCATCAGCTATGTTTTGCTTACTTTCCTGGTCCCTATGCCATTTAATGGTTTTACGACCCTGCGAAGATTTGGAAAGACTAATGTCTGCTTTAGATCTAGTCCTAGTTTTCACCCCATTAGGGTATCCTGCCTTCTTATTTTTCTTTTTTCCATTCATGTTATTTCTTCCTCATATTCATCTCTGAGATGATCTTGCATATTATTCCACAGTTCTCTTCTTTTCTGGGAAGAAGAGGGTGTGTCAACTCCAACATTCTAAAATAAAGAGTTTAGGTTAAACTTAGGTGATCCAAACTTGTTCTTCCTGCCAGAATTAACTTTAGGTGCTACAGAATCATTTGGGAATTCTTTATCACTTTTCATTATTGAGACTTGAAGGGCCTCATTTTGGGATTCGATTATATCATCAATCTCACCTTCTTCAAGAATCTCTTCAATGATTATATTCTCTTCCTCCTGAGTTTGTAAGGCTTCAAAGTTATTGACTGTTTTGATCTCAAATCCATTAATTTCATCCTTTTTATCTTCCTTCAAAAGGGACCCCTTAAGAGGGATAGCATTTCTATCATCTTCTGATAAATCTTTTAGGTTACTATAAATTCCACTTCCTCCTTCCATTCTACTATCTTCCTTAATATTATTATTTTCTTTCCATACCTGTTTATGATGATTATTAACCTTCACAGGTTTTTTGGGGTTACTAGGGCATTCCTTAGCCCAATGTCTAGGTTTCTTACAGGAGAAGCACATAAAGGGGAGGGACTCAAACTCTATTGTCTGTTCTCATAACCCAAGTTTTGAATTTATATCAATAAAACTGGGAAGATCCATCTTCTGCGAGATATTGACACAAATTCTCGTATAGACCAGTCTCTTTCAAGCTATAGTCACTGGATCTATCACAACAAGCTAACCAAAGGAATTCACTATACCTAAAAAAAAATCCTCAACCCATAATTTGAGAGGCAAGCTAGGTAACCTTACCCAGATTGGAGCAGATTCAAAGAAGGAATCATTGAGTTCCATGTTTGGAGACCATTTTCTCAGGGAAAGGGAAGATTTACCAAACATACAAGGTCCAACACTTAATTTTGCTTCCAGATTGATGCAAAGGATGGAGGATTTAGTTGCAAACTTGTAACTTAAGTGGAATATGGACCCAAACCCCAACACTCCTATGGTGTTTCAAATGCTCAAAGTGCCTCAATAGGCTCAAAACTTGTCTTTATCTTAATCAAGTGTTTCCTCCACCTCCACACACATCAAAAAACTTCAACTAACATGTCTCTAAGGTTTTCAAACCCTCAACTCATCAACTAATACAAAAACCCAAATCTAGCCCTTCACTAGGCCTAGTTTCCTAGTAGCCTGCTGGACTTTTTTTGGCTCTTTTCACACACATTTTCCAAAGTACCAACCAATGTTATGACTGATTTAGATACCCAATATCAACCTCTATCAACACCCAAAATATTTCCTATGGTTGTTTTGGAACAAATCATTCAAAAAACTATTGTCCCTAGTCACCGTGAGGGCTAATTAGGTCACTTTTGTGAAGGAAGTACCCTCCAAACTCACTTCCAGAATTAACCCTTTTGTACAGTCTCTTGTTATGGTCTCAATCCAAGGATGTTTTAGGTTTTAAGTTCCGGTTGCACTCCTAGATACCCAAACTCCAAAAACCTCAATAAATCAACCTTACAACTAGGGCTTTCTCAAAATCCCACCTCCAGTCACTTCTAAGGCTCAAAAAAAGTTCAAACACCTTCACAATGGTGTGTCTAGACAGTTAAATGCATAAAATACCCCCCTTTTTCAATCAGATTCTCTGCTGCTACACTCTAGCCTTCATTTTCACTCATTTTCAGTCACTTTTCTTCAACTTTCATGCAACTTTCATGGTGTACACCTGCACTCTTCACTCCTTCCTATCAATAAAAGGTTAGGAAATTATTGTACATGTTATTAGGCATCCATCCTATGAGAATCAGACCTTTACATTCATAGGATGGATCCACACATGCTTCGAGTCTCACAAATTAGTGAGAAATCCCTAGTTTTCCTGGGACAGTCAGCAACAAAACAAAAATGCTATCTTTAAAAGAACTTCAGAATGTGTAAATCATGTAATGAACAGTCTATGGAGTCCCTAAAACATAGTAATATCAATCCCTTCACTTAGCAATGCAAGAAAGCATGAATAACACAAGGTTTTGACAGCAAATAAAGAGATTTTTATTGATTTTCTGGAATAGACCATACAAATCCATACCAGCATCATCCAACCACACAAAAATGACTTTAGAGAATTTATAAGACCTTTCCCAACCAACTCCAACTGGTCCCCAACTAATTAGATTGATTAAAATGTATAAACAACTCCAAAACTTAATTCCCACCAAAACTGGAACTAGCCGTTGGAAGTCCAATTTTTGAATTTAAACTTCATTTTTAATGCTCCAATCAACTAAAACCTATCAAATCAATGGGTTTTATTCATTATATGATCATTTAGAGCATATTAGACGCTTATTCAACCTATCTAGACTCCTAGGCATCATTAACCCAATTACATTGCATTTTGGTCCTAGGGCCTTTATCAGGACCTTTAGGACTTTTACACATTACATATGATTTATTGATTTCAAAAGACATTATTGGCTCTAAAACTCTCCAATCAACTTGATTTGCTTCATAAAACCTTCCTGGTATCTTCATTGTCTTCATGGTTTTGTAGGCTTGCCAGGGTGCTCCTGTACCACAGATCTTCACCATAAGAACAAGAAAAAACAAAGAAACCTCTTGATAGGACTAAAACATCAACCTAACTTTTTAGCCTCCATTTTCTCTTTACCAAGGATCTAACATGCTCAATATTGGGTTGAGGTCCAACAAACTTTCTTGCTAGAGAGAAAGCCATTAAAGAAATGCTATGATCAATAACTAAATCTGGAATGGCAATAGCTAATTTACCCATTTTTCTATCAGAGATGTCTTCCATAGAGGGGAAAGATGATTTTCCAGTAGGTTTGTTTGCAAAAAGACCGCTCCAGGGTTTCAGAGCCTTCACTTCTATAGTCTTTTCCAAGTCAGCTTTCACTCCCTCGGGACCCGATTTTGGAGAATCTTTCATCTTTTTATGGTCAGGAGGAGGGTCCTAATGCCTTGGGTCCCCATCCAGTCTCCCATCCTCATCATCCAGTGCTTTTCCTTGGGCTGCAGAGGCAACAGAACTAGAGGAACCAACATTGTTGTTCCCTCCATTTCCAGAATTCAAATCTCCTTCTACTTGCGCTGTTCCCTCCATTTCCCTGACCTAGATTGTGCTCTATCTTTGAGGGTGGTCTTTTCCAAGTCATTTTTCACTCCCTCGAGACTCAATTTTGGAGAATCTTTCATCTTTTTACGGTCAGGAGGAGGGTTCTGATGCCTTGGGTCCCCATCAGGTCTCCCATCCTCATCATCAAGCACTTGTCCTTGGCCTGCAGAGGTAGCAGAACCAGAGGAACCAACATCGTTGTTCCCTCCATTTCCAAAATTCAAATTTCCTTCTGCTTGCACTGTTCCCTCCATTTCCCCAAGCTAGATTGTGCACCTACTCTAGTTAATCCAGATTTTAGTAAAGACTTTTATTTATTGTTATGCATCAGAGCATACAATGTCTGGAATTTTAGTGTAGAAAAGAGAGGATAATGAGGAAGTTCCAATTTCCTTCATGAGTGTACCTCTGAAGAAGCATGAGTTAAAATACTCATAGATAGAGAAGCAAGCTTATGCAGTGGTAAAAGCTGTGAAACAATTCAAATACTATATACTTCATTCACATGCAACTGTTTTTGTTCCCAACTCTACAGTGAAAAGTGTTTTAACCCAACAAGATGTTGGTATCAACAATAGAGCATCTTGGGTCTCTAAGATTCAAGAATTCAATTTGGACATCAAGCCCACTAAATTGGTTAGAGGACAAGGGATTTTTAAATTAATGATGGAGAATAAGTTTGAAGAGGAGAAGAATCTACCCTTAACTCTATTTGTTGGTCATCAGGATTCTTGGTTCACCGATGTTGTCTTTTATCTCACTTATGGGGACTGTCCAGACCATCTTTCTTCTAGGAAGAAACAAAATTTGAGGCTGAAAGATGCAAAGTATGTTATCTTTGATGATATACTATATAAGAAGGGTTTAGATGGCACCTTTCTCAGGTGTGTGGACAAACAACATCAAGAGGCTTTATTGAAAACTTTTCATAGTGAAGCATGCAGGGGTCATTTCTCTTCTGCAGTTATTGCATATAAAATCTCGAGGAACTATTACTATTGGCCAGGAATGTTCAAAGATGTGTATGCTTGGGTGGTGAAGTGTGAGAAGTGAAAATTGTTCATAGGTAAACCCCAGCTGGCTGCCTTTCCCTTAAGACCCATAGTAATTGAAGAGCCCTTTAAATAGTGGGGGTTAGATTTTATTGGTCCTCTAAACCCAATTTCTAGTGCAGGGCACACTCAGATATTAAAAACAATAGATTACTTCACTAAGTGGGTGGAAGCTATCCCTGTGAAAAAGACCACTACAAAGATTGTGTATGTGTTCCTTAAGGATAATATTCTCATCAGGTTTGGGGTTCCTTAGAAAATGGTCACACACTGCATCAAATTTCTCTTCATTTGAGTTAATTTTATTTTTCTATGATCATGGAATTTCTTTGGCACATGCTTCCGATTATTACCCATAGGGTAATGGTCAAGCAGAATCAAGTAACAAGAACTTAATCAACATCATGAGGAAGTTGGTTGACGAGAGTTTCAAGGACTGGCATAAGAAGTTACATGAGGCACTGTGGGCAGATCAAACTTCACCAAAACAAGCCATAGGGATGTCTCCTTTTGAGTTGGTATATGGCATTGGCGCCCAACTCTCTCTTCCTTTAGAGTTAGCGGCTTCTAGATTGCAGACTATAGTAGAAGATGCATTCTTTCAAAGCTCCTTTGAAAAGAGAATTGTGTACTTAGCCAAGATTGAGGAAGAGAGGGAAAAGCTGGTTGATAGGATTACTGAACATCAGATGAGAGTTAAAAACATTTTTTATCAGAAGGCAAGACCCAGGAAGTTCATGAAAGGTGATCTGGTGTTATTATGGGCTAAAAGGAGAGAGTCGAAAGGTGCTCACGGCAAATTTGAGTCATTATGGAAAGGACCTTATGTAATTCATGAAGTAAGGGGCCCCAATTATTTTAAACTTGCTTATTAGGATGGCTTTAAATTACCCCTATCCTACAATAGGCAGGACTTGAAATTGTATCAATTGTAAACAAGAGTCCCCTGTCAGTTTGTACATACAATTTTGTTGTGAGTCGGGCCTTTGTTTTAAGTCATTTTGTGAAACCAGAGATTCTAAAGTTCTTTGCTTGGTACTTTACAGTTCCAGTCTGCATGCAGAGCCACTGTTGGTGGCACATATAAAAATTTCCATTCTATATGTCGCCTAATTGAGTCATGTCCCCATCTAGTCCTTTGGTCGAGTCATGTGCTTTGAATTTCCCATGTAATCTAGTCTTTGTTATTTTCTTTAAGTTTCACTGTGTTGAACTTGAACCTTGAACTTGAACCTTGAACTTGAACCTTTTTGGTTCAAGGTTCAAAGTTCAATGGGCGTTGTATTAAAAGTTTTTCTCCCACGCGGCTTTAAGTCTTCTTTAGTTTTGGTCGGCTTTTAGCATTGTTTGAACTTTGAACTTGAACCTTTTTGGGTTCAAGGTTCAAAGTTCAAGCTTTGTCATGTTTATGTTTTTCTGTCACGATTGTTCCTCAAGATTTAGAGTTCGATGTTTTCACTTATTGGAGATCATGTGACTTTTCATGAGGTGTTGGCGCGGATTTTAAGATATGATTAACGACGATAGAGAAGAGGAATATTATTTCTTTAATGATTTGAAATCTGTCATTTATGGCAAGTATGGCATGGAGATCCATATTTTTAGATATTAAGTGACTTGTTATTAAATGCATGCTCGATTGCGATCATTTCAGAGTGGTGTCACACAAGTGAAGTGTAATGACGACAATTTGTGGTAATCATGGGTAAGATTTTCTTGGCTTTTAAATTGAGCAGTTATCTTGTTGAGATTGTCATTTTGTGAGTTAAGTTTTAAGAAGAGTTTTTGGAGCTAGAAGAAATAGACTGTGACAGGGGTTTTGCAAATGATAGAGGAAGGTATGTTCAACAACTTTCCTAATTGCTATAGTTTTTAGAAAAGATCTGGGTATTTTTTTTAGCTGTTTGTTTCTGTTTTGCCTTTTCTTCTTTGTCTGGGTTGATTGGGGAAAAATCACAAGTTAAGCATGAGGCCCACTCTGCCTAAATTAATGAATTCTTCTTCCCTTATAAGTTACTTACCAGAGCTGGGTGATACAAATTTTGTTCAATTAGATTTAGATGATTTCCTAGAAAGAATACGGAACCTAGCCGCAGATTCTATGATGAGAGAAATTGCACAAAGCGGTTTATTGGAAGTAGCCACATTTCCCACAGCTGCCCCTTGTCCTGAATTGGTTTTAGAATGTATGAACCACTATGATAAAGCTAACAGATGCATAAGGAAAAATAATGGTGAGGTTTTGTTGTCCATTGATAAATAGACGGTAATGGCTGCCATGGGTATCCCACATCAGGAACCCTATGAAGATTGGACTATTGTAAAATCTTATGGAATTTATTCTGAGAAAAAGCAGTATTACAAAATTTTTATTGCACGAAATTGGTTTTTGAGGTTTCAAAAAGGGGGCTCAAGGTTGCCAAGACCCTTAACCTAAGAGCATATGATTCCTGGAATTAGAGATTTCATAATATTGTTGAGCAGAGTTAAGGGAAATTCACACTCCTATTCAGAAGACTGGATGTATTTCTTCATCCAGGTCACTCTAGACAAAAATCAGTTCATTGACTCAGGAACTGTCATTGCAGAAAGATTGCATGAGGGTTTGAGCAATTATCTTGGGATGCCGAATTTCTATATGTCTTTATATCTGTTATATATGCTAGCTTGTGTGAGGGAGTGGCCAGGATTATTCCATGCTAAATGGGTTCAAGGTATTAAAATTTATGAGTATCACCCCCATTTGCCTTTAAAAGGACATGTTGATAATTACCTTCATTGGAATGATATTTTTGATTGGAGGTTGACCTTTGAATTACAAGATAACTTGCATAGGAGAGTGTCTGCAAAAGCGGTTGAACTAGTAAATATCTATGGTAGTTTCTTTACACAATTTAATCACTTCACTTACATAAAGGTTTGAGGTTTTAAAGGTGAACCCTTTAGGCTACCTAGATATGTTTCAGACTCCTGTATTTTGATTGAAGTTTGCAGGAAGCTAGCCTATGTTACAAAGGATTATGGTGAAGATTTTGGCACAAGTGAATTTTTTCCTATCGATTTAGGCCATTACAGTTGTAGGTCTATTTCTGATGCACTAAATCTTGAGTTAGAATTTAAGAGATTTCATTTGAAAACCTTTGTGAAAAGGGATAACTTTGATAGTAAAGTTTTTATTGCCCAATATGTGAAAAAGATAGTGCCTATTCAACATATGCCCTAGTTGGAGGATTATTGGGAGGATCGCCCAAATGAGTTTGAAGTGAGAAAGAGGAGTTGGTCCAAGTTAACTCTGAAACAGATTCATGACATGAAATTGCTAATGGATACCTTAGGTGTCACTACTGATAATGAAGATGTACTGGATCAAGAGTTTATGAAATAGGTACATAATGAACCTCTCCCAAAAGTTGATTGGACCAAAAAGATGGAAGATAGCATACAAGCATGCACTTTCAACATAATTCACATAACAGAAAATTGGCTTAGGAGTTGCCAATTTCATCCAGCAAGGGCAACCAGTTCAAGAAACAAAAATGAAAAGAGGAAGATTGCAAGCAAAAATATTGTTTTAACTAACATCCCTGTTTCTGTTGTAGGAAAAAGGCAGGCAAAGATTAAAGAAGAAAAACTTGACATTGAAGCTGCACTTTCTATTGGTGGTCGGGTTACTAGGTCAAGGTACAAGAAGAACTTTTAGCCACCTGTCGCTCATCTCATTCTTCATTTGGATGCCAAGGAAGTACAGTGCAATATGGAAACCCTTGTTTTCGATGCTGACTAGGTCTTAACTAATTTAGATGCTACTGCCCAGGATTCACAGGTGCTTGATATCCGGTCTAATGTAAACAATGCTACACTACCGCCTTTAGAAGGGCCTTCCTCTCTGCAATCTAAGGAACTGGTTCTGGCTCCTAAATGGCTAAATGGCTCAATTAACAGGAAAAGAAATGTGGTGCCTATTTTGGTGTCGATGGAAGATGTTGTGAGTAAATGCTTGGGAAGATCCACAAAGCCTAATTGGTTAAAAATGGAGATTGTGATTAATTTTAACGAAGACACAAAGCATTGGACTATAGACATTGCCAAACCTACATCTGATAAGGATGATGCCACTACTTCAGAGGCAGATTATACCATTGAGTGAGTTGATTTGGGGGTTGGAACCAGAGCATTTGATGTGAAACATTTGGAGACTTTGACCAAATGGATTATCTCCTGCACTTGGAAGGACAAGAAGGACAAGGATAAGTTGAAGCTAAATTTAATGCAAATGGCCCAATATATTCATGCTCTATAGAATAGTCCGTTGCCATTGTCTAAAAGCTCGGCGCCCTTTAGTTCAAAATCCCCAGGTAATCAAATGTTTTTTGATGAGGTTCAATGAAACAAGATGATTGTAGAGATTTTCTCTGAATGGCTCACCTCGATCATGCATCAAGGAGCCAATTACATATCAGATTTAGTCCAAATTTTCAAAGATGCCAATGAAGTTACCAAGGAGATGGATGCCGACTTAATCTTGTGGCAAAAAGAAAAGACTAAATGGGCAGTGATTTCAAAGCAAATGCGTGACATTCATCGTTATGGCTTGATGAATTTTCTTGCCGAAAGACAAGTGCTAGGGTTAAACGAGGATATAATGTTTATATGCAAAGAAAGCATAGAGTGGCGCAACCAAATCATTGAACTGGGTCATAGTGAATTAGCTAGTCTACGAGGCGAACTAACAACCCTGAGGATGACCATGCAAAAGGATTTGCGCTGCGTAGATGTCCAATTGCTTAAGGAAGATAGCCAGACTTTGGAAGATACTGTAGAGATGATCAATCAATTCAGCAGCCATATTAAACAAATTAAAGTGGAGAAATCCTTGGCTGTGGAATATTTTATGAGGATTTCCAAAGTGGAATCAATGCTTACAGTTTGTCTGGATCACTTGGATTCACACATGGTCAAAGTACAAATGGTGAAGAGGAAGAAATAACTCTAGAAGAAAAGGGTAATACACATCAGCTTGCCGCATGTAACAGTAATTTAGGAGTTCTCGAAGGTGCATTGAGAGTCGAGTGTGGAAAAGGTGGTTATGGTGCCCATCCAAAATAATAACCCAAACAATCTGACTTAGATGGGATCAACAACATGACTAGCAATGCTAGCAGTTGTTTGCCAATGAGTCTAGTCATTTTTTTTAGTTTCAGTTATGCTGTTAGGGTGGTTTCTCATTAACTCTTTCGAGTTAATTTTACCTTTGGTTCAAACTATTGGTCTAGCGACCTATTTATATGTTTGGTAATGACTTTATGGGGGTTCACTAAGTTTTTGAAAAACTATCTCTTTAATTTTACTGAATGACTTTGTGTATGTGGAAGGTGGATGATCATCTATGAATGAAAATCTAAATGATAGTTATCTTTGACTTCGAATCTGTGTGTTTGATGTTTGAAATTTGGTTTCTGTGAGAATCTATTTCAAGAAAACATATGTTATAACTTTCTATGTGCGTAGAAAATTACCAGTGAAATTCATCTTTTAAGCCTTTCATTTTGTTTTAGTGTACATGTGAAGTCTGTTGGCTTTATACAAAGAGTTATATATGAAACAATGCTTGCATTCATTTGGTGTTGACGTGTGAATGAAATTACCTTTTTGTGCTTTCTGGTGAAAAGTATAATATTGGTTGTGTGTAATTTGGAGCCGATTGAAAATCTATTAAAGGGAGTTGTACCTTAATTTAGAGGTTAATCAATATAATGATTTTCCAACTGTTTGGTGAAAGTTGTCTTTCATTTATCGAGCTATAGGGTATAAATATTAAATAAATTGTGAAAGACAAATCTGTTTACCAACAGATTTTTGGTGACTCTGCTGGGGAGGAACGAGAACAATTGGTTTTAAAAACAAGGTCATCATTTCAGTGACACTTTGTTCTTTATAAATGGTGCTTCCTCACAAAGGGTTTTTACCTATTTGACAACCAAATTTAAATTGGGTGTAAGAAGAGCAAAGTAACATTATCTCCGAGTTAGATACTCTAGCCTAGAGACATAGAAGAAGTCGAGCTAAATATGATAGAATAAGTGCTTTCCTTGATGAAATAGAAAGATAGGTAGACCATCCTGTGTTAATCTTTGAGAGGGTAATTGTTCCTAGGGTTTTCTTTATTCAAGTCCCTAATAATCAATTATAGAATCCCAGATGCTTGTTACCCTAATCATTCTACACTAGACTCTAAGTCGTATACTAGATCCCAACGAAGGGAGGGGGTTTTTGATCCTGTCTTTGAAGAGTTGCATAGCTTCAATTTTCAACCTACCTTCTCACCTTAATGAAGGGAAAGAAGTAGACTTCCATCCCCATTGCTATCATCACCTGCGTCCTTAGTTTGTCAAGCTTTGATCTTGCATGGTGTTGCCTTGCCGAATACATTCAATCCGACCCCTCTTAATATCATACTCCCAATGGCAGCAAATAACCCATGGGGGGCCATTGTAGCCCCATTGAATTTAGGTTTGAATCTTAACCCCTTGCCAAAATGTGCTAGGGACAATTTTCCCAAATTTAGTCAAGATGGGACGATCACCATTGATGAGCACTTGAATGCTTTCAGTGTAGCCTATAGAGTAATAGCGGTTCAACATGAGGACGTGGATGTCAAGTTGTTTGTCTAGAAACTAGTAGGGGTAGCATCTGATTGGTTTTATCACTTTCCAAATAGTGTGATAACAACCTGGCAAGATCTGAAGACAAGATTTGAAGCTAGATTTAAGGTAGCTGAGGATGAACATTCCCTCTAAGCCCAATTATCTCAGTTAAAAAAAGAAATTCTTGAATCTATGACGGACTTTGTGGTGAGGTTTGATAAGATCTTGCACAAGATTCTAGTTAATCAAAAGCCCTCTGAGGACAATCTTAAATGGTTTTTATTAATTCTATGCCTTCTAAAATAAGTTTCTTGATTCGTAGGCAAAGGGTTGCAGATTTGAACGCTGCTAAAACTCTTGCAGTTGAATTAGAAGATGATTTGATCACAGCGGGTAAATGGAAAAGAGAAGTACAAACACCTAATGCCTAACCTTCAACTTCTTCAGATCCTATCATCCAACAATTAATGAAAGATGTGATTTCCTTAAAGAGACAGGCTCCTAAAGCAAGTACTTCATATTATCAACCATACCAAGACATTCCTAGGAAATATCCTAACCAACAGGGAGGAAATGGAGGAAGACATTTAAAATTACCTCCTGTACAACAAAGACTTTCTATTGAAGCACCACCCCTCAAGACAAACACATGCATGTTTCATTTAACTGATGAACATGATGGTTCTTCATGTCTAGAGATGGTTCATTTTTCTCAGATGATCAGTAAAGGAGAAACAATCTTAGAAGCTGATGAAGGAGGTTCACAATGTATGCCTAGTAACTTTGAAATTCATTATATGGAATATCTCTCCGACTCAGAAAGGGAAGGAAACATGTTGGTCTCTTTGGAAGATTCCTTATACACAATTCTTACTAGAATTTAGCAAAATTTGAAGTCTCAAGATGTTTTAACACCCGTTCAAAGCACTGTAAAAGGAAAGGAAATTTTGACTCGTCATGGAGGTGTTTCAAAATTTGTTTAGGAAGTTGCTTCTTCAAGCTCTAATTCATTTAATAATCCTTTTGATATCATTGAATTTTGTAAGTCATCCTATGTTCAGATTATTCTAGCTAAGTATTTGAAGTTGAACCCTAAGGTGTTAGATAGACTAGTTGAATTTGTCAAGGGAAACGATGCTCATGCCTTAGCAATATAAGCCCAAATGTTGGTGAATGGTAATTCTCTAGCACATGAAAATGTCAGTCCTACTTTAGTAATTCCCGAAGTCTCATTGAAAACTATTCCTCAACAGGCTAAATTGATTGAACCTAATCTTGAAAATAAACCAGAACCTTTCTAGGTGTCCTTATATATTAAAGGGCATAAATTGAGCAATTGTATAATAGATTCAGGAGCATCAGACAATGTCATGCCCTCGGCCGTAGCAAAAGCTTTAGGTTTAACCTTAACAAAGACATTTGGGAAATGTTACTCCATGGATTCCAAGTAGGCTCCTTTATTAGGGAAAATTAAGGATGCACAGGTCACTTTAGTAACACACCCTAACAAGAGAATCAATTTGACGATTCTAGTGGCTGACATCCCTACTAGTTATGGCATGCTATTGAGTTGCACCTTCTATAAAGATATTTGAGGGGAAATTAGAATGGATTGTTCTCAAGCAATTATCACAGTTGGAAAACAGAGAGTTATTTTGCACCCTAAAAAAAAAGCTAAATACATAGTCTTTCCCTTAGATGATCTGAAAGCTCAGATTTTGTATCAAGATTATGGTTTTGAAAATTATATGATATCAACTAATCCTCAATGTGTGGATAAGGCTATAGATTCAGGTATTTCTAATGAACTCTAGTCTATGGAATTTGATGGGAGTTGTTCATCGTCTGGTTCAAGGGTTGGGGTTGTATTAATACCTCCCCAAGGTAAAGTTATTCCTTATGCTTTCAAATTGGAATTCCAAAACATGAATAATACGATGAAATACAAAGCTTTGTTATTAGGTCTTGCTGAAGCGAGGAGATTGCAGATCAAAATGTTGAAAGTTAGAGGGGATGTTGAACTTATTGTAAAACAAGTGAGAGGTCTATTTGTTGTTAAAAATGAGAGACCGAGACATTACAGAAATCATGTTTGGGATGAGATCAAAGCATTCAATGCTTTCTCAATTGAAGTGGTCCCTAGGGAGTTTAACTCGAAGGCTGATTCTTTGGTGGTATTTGCAGCTTTATTAGTGCCTCATCCTAATTTCACGACCGATACTTAGAGGGTAGAATTAGTTTATAGACCCAGGGTTCCTGACAATTCAGAATCCTGGCAGGTATTTGAAAATGATAAACAAATTCAGAACTTTTTACAGTGTGCTGAGATTTTTACATCCTTGTTTTATGAAGGATCAGAGGTGAGTTGCAAAGAGTTTTCTCCCAATACACCAGAGGAACTGCATGATGGAATGTTATAGTTGAAAGGAAATAAAATCCCAAAGGGTTTAGTTTGTCTTGAACGTCTTTTTGATAGAAAATATGGGTATGTTAAGCAAGGGGAGAAAGAGTCTCTTGTAATTCAAAACTCTGGTGAGTATGAACAAATCAACATTGGTACCAAGGAGGATCCTAAATTTGTTAATTTGGGAAAATATTGTTCAGAAGAGGAGAAAAGGAGGTTCATCAACTTGTTGGTTGAGTTCAAAGATGTTTTTGCATGGAGCTACGATGATTTAAAGAATTTTAGGGATGGTAATTTCCAACATCACATTCCTTTGAAACTAGGTGTCAATCCTTTCCGGCAGAAGTTAAGGAATTTTAATCCAAAAGTAGCAGAAGTGATCTTCCATGAGGTTGAAAAGATGTTGAAAGCTTGAATTATTTATCCTCTACATCATTCCACCTGGATTGCTAATATCATTTATGTTCGAAAGAAAAATGGTGAAATACGAATCTGTGTTGATTTTAGAAACTTAAAGCAAGCAAGCTTGAAAGATAATTATCCTCTGCCAGCAATGGATCATATTTTATAAATCATTTTAGGTTCAGAGATGATGTCCATGTTGGATGGCTTCTCTGGATATAACCAAATTAGTGTCTCAAAGCAAGATCAACATAAGGCAACCTTTATAACTCCCTGGGGCACCTTTTTATATAATAAAATGCCTTTCAAATTGATTAATGTGGGGGCAACATTTCAAAGAGCTATGGATCTTTCTTTTGGGCATTTGAGGGATAAGATCATTATGGTGTATTTAGATGATTTGACTATTTTTTCTAAGAAGAGGAAACATCATGTGCAGAATTTGAGGAAAGTTCTAGTGAGATGTAGAGAGCATGCAGTATCGTTGAATCCTAAAAAGTCTATTTTTGGTGTCACACAAGGAAAACTTCTAGGACATATTGTTTTATAGGAGGGGGTAAAGGTAGATCCATAGAGAGTAAATGCAATACAACAGCTCAGTCTTCCTTCCAACAGAAATGGAGTGAGGTCCTTCTTTGGACAGGTGAACTTTATAAGGTGTTTTATTCCCGATTTTGCTAAAACTACTAAATATATTGTAAATATGATGAGTGAGAAGGTAGTTTTTAAGTGGACTGAGGTAGGAAAAAGGGCCTTTGAAGAAATTAAAATGGCAAGTGCACATGCACCTACTCTAGTTAATTCGGATTTTAGTAAAGAATTTATTAGTTATTGTTATGCATCAGAGCATACAATGTGTGGAATTTTAGTGCAGAAAAGCGAGGATAATGAGGAAGTTCCAATTTCCTTCATGAGTGTTGTTAGGGTTTTAAGCAGATCTGAAGCAAATATGAATTAACAATTATATGTAGATTTAAATACAAAAGATAAATAAATAAAGCAGGACACAGATAACACAAAGATTTAACGTGGTTCACCTAGAATGGGTTACGTCCACCATACATAGTCGTCCAATCTTTCTTATTATCTAGCAAAAATAGTACATCAACCTTACAATGCCTTAAGAATCCCAACCACTTATAACATGCATTTTTAGGGCAACAAACAAAGTCATCACATATCAACAATCTCCCACTTGGAGACTGATTAGGCTCCACACCAAACAATCTCCCACTTGGAGACTGATACTAGATGACACCACTGTACTTGCAGCATCTGCTAGATAAAACACTTGGACTTGAATGGTATAAATTCCACAATTATCAATCAAGAAGACCAATAGAAACTGATGAAGAAATCAGCTTCTCCTATGGAACTGCCTTCATGAACATATCGATAGGATTCTCACTTGTGTGAATCTTCTCATGCCGTAACTGACCCTCCTCCAAAATAGTCTGGATGAAGTGGTACCTGAGCTGAATGTGCTTTGTCCTTGAATGAAAAATAGAGTTCTTTGCAAGATGACTAGAACTCTAGCTATCGGTATACAATGGATGATCCTCCTGTGTCTGACCCAATTCCTCAAAAAACATTGTAACCAAATCATCTCCTTGCTAGCTTCTGTAGCAGCAACATACTCAGCTTCAGTGGTTGAAAGTGTAACAACCTTTTGCAGCCTAGAAATCCAATTGACTGCAGTTCCCCCTATAGTAAAAATATACCTTGTAGTACTCCTCTGTGAATCAATATCACTTGCCAGATCAGAGTCAACAAATCCACTCAAAGTAGCATTAGATCCTTTGAAACATAATGCCTTTGTAGTAGTTCCTTTCAAATACTGAAGAATCCATTTCACAACATTCTAATGTTCCATACCCGGATTACTCATAAACCTGCTTAGAACTCCCATTGCATGTGCAATATCTGGTCTTGTGCATACCATTGCATACATCAGAATGCCAATAGCTGATGAATAAGGAATGTTAGAAATTTTATTTACCTCTTCTTGTGCCTTTGGGCACATCTCCTTAGTCAATTTGAAACGATTAGCCAAAGGTGTACTAACTGCTTTTGCATCTTGCATGTTAAATCTTTTCAACACCTTCTTTATATACTCACTTTGGGACAAATTCAAGGTTCTATTTTTCCTATCTCGTGTAGTCCTCATACTGAGAATTTGCTTAGCTGCACCCAAATCCTTCATAGCAAATGACCTGGCTAATTTTTGTTTAAGATCATTTATATGTTGCATGTTAGACCCAGCAACAAACATGTCATCAACATAAAGCAACAAGATAATATAACTGTCATTATCCAATCTCTTAAAATATACACAATGATCAGAATGACATCTATGATAACCGTGTTGAGCCATGAAACTATTGAATTTTAAATACCATTGTCGTGGTGCTTGTTTTAGGCCATACAAACTTTTCTTCAACCTGCACACCAAGTTCTCTTTACCTTTGACCTCATATCCCTGTGGTTGCAACATGTAAATTTCCTCCTCCAAATCTCCATGGAGAAAATCTATTTTGACATCTAACTGTTCAAGATATAAATCATCTGCAGCCACAAGACTAAGTACAGTTCTAATTGAAGTCATTTTTACAACTAGAGAAAATATTTCATCATAATCTATACCCTTTTTCTATGCAAAATCTTTTACCACAAGTTCGGCCTTATATCTTTTCTGACCTCCTTCCTCCTCCTTCAGTCGATAAACCCATTTGTTAGGCAAGGCTCTTTTTTCTGCAGGTAAAGGGACTAAGTCCCAAGTCTTATTTTTCATCAAGGAGTCCATCTCCTTTTTCATGCCTAGCTCCCACTTTTGTTTGGCATCCACCTGCATTGCTTCTTCATATTCTTCTGGTTCACCGGAATCAGTTAATAAAATAGAATACAAAGAAGGAGAAAATCTTTTAGGGGGTCTACTTGACCTTGTAGAACTTCTAACACTTGCAGGAGTTTGTCGGACAATCTGTTGTTGCTGAGCATCAGGTACCTGTGGCATTTTATTTTCAAGAATCTCATCCAACACCACATATTCTTGTTTGTCTTGTTCATGCTTCTTTTCCTGCATCTGTTCTTTATACATAACCTTCTCATTGAATATAACATCTCTACTTCTAATTATTTTCTTATTTTCAAAATCTCATAACCAATAGCCATATTCATCTATCCCATATCCAATGAAGGTACATTTATGAGATTTAGCATCAAGTTGGTTCTATTTTCTTTATCAATATGGACAAAAGCTTCACAACCAAAGGTTTTCAGAAAAGAATAATTTACTTTTTTATCAGTCCATGCTTCCTCTAGAATACCACCATCCAAAGGGGTTGAAGGTCCTCTATTTATCAAATAGACAACAGTATGTACAACATCTGCCCAAAAATGTAAGGGCAATTCAGCATGCAATCTCATGCTCCTCGCGCGTTCCATGATAGTCCTATTCATTCTCTCTAGCACACCATTTTCCTGTGGAGTTCCTGGAACTATCTTCTACTTTCGAATCCTATTTAAGGAGCAGTAATCTTCAAATTTTTTGCTGCAATATTCACCTCCATTATCTGATCTGAGACACTTCATCTTTTTTCCTATCTCATTCTCAACCAAAGCTTTCCATTTCTTAAAAGTTTCAAAAACATTTGATTTTTGTTTTAGGAAATATACCCATGTTTTTTTGGTTGAGTCATCAATAAAAATAACAGAATAACAAGAGCCACTAAGAGATGATACTTGAGCCAGTCCCCATACATTTGAATGCACAAGCTCTAACTTCTCACTCTTCTTCTCTTTGCCAACCTTGAGAAATCTGACTCTTTTTTGTTTACCATAAACACAGTTTTCACAGAACTCTAAATTAATCTTCTTTCATCCTGGCAATAGATTTTTGGAGTGACAGATTTTCATCCCTTTCTCACTCATGTGCCCAAGCCTATGGTGCCACGTTATTGAATCTTCTCTTGCAACATCTATTGTTGCTATCCCTACAGTAACTTTATCTATAGCAGCAAGGGTAGAATAAGTGTTACCAGTACATAGATATAATGTGCCTACCTTTGTACCTTAAGCTACTAGTAATGATCCTTTAGTGACTTTCCAGATACTGTCTGAGAAGGTAACTATGCAAACTTCACTACTTAGTTGCCCTACAGAAATTAAATTTCTTCTTAAATTAGGAACATGTCTTACCTCCTGTAGAAACCCGCCATTTCCATTCTGCAACTCGATCTTTATCTTTCCTTTTCCAACAATTTGACAAGGCTCATCATCACCCAAATATGCCTATCCAAAATCACCTTGAACATAATCTAGAAAATATTTTCTATGGGGTGTAGCATGAAATGAAGCCCCAAAATCTATTACCCAAGAATCATTAACATTATCCAAACATAAGATTAAAGCATCTTGTAAAGTATTATTTGCAATATTAGCTTCCTTACTATCATTTTTATTTTTGTCTCTTTCTTTGTTTTTCCAAGACCAACAGTCTTTCTTTAGATGACCAGGCTTTCCACAGTACCAGCAATCTTTCTTTCCTCTAGATTGAGAGTGTCCTTTCTTTGACTTCCCTCGTGACTTCTCATTCCAAGGGCCTTTTCCTCTTTCCTTTGATCTTCCTCTATTCTCCACATTCAAAAAACTACTTGATGATGTTGGAGTCTCACATGTGCTTTTCCTTCACATTTACTCGCTTAGGATAACACCAACAATATCATCAAATACCAAAGTATTTTTACCAGAGACAGAGTTACTTATATCCATAACCAAGCTATTCCAGCTTTCTGGCAAAGAACATAAAATCAAGAGAGCCCTAACCTCTTCTGCAAAGGTAATTTTTACCGAAGACAACTGACTGGTAATTGTATTAAATTCATTTAAGTGCTCCGCTATAGATCCTCCCTCACTCATTTTCAAATTAAACAAACGCTTCATAAGAAATACCTTATTTGAAGCTGAGGGTTTCTCATACAACTTAGCCAATGTCGCCATCAAATATACAGTCATTTTTGCTTCTGTTATATTGAATGCTACAGACGGTGCAAGGCACAATCAAATGGATCCCAGTGCCTTTCTATCTAAAATGTCCCACTCTTCATCTGACATTGTGGTAGCTTTCTTTGCCTTTCCTTCCAACGGCCGCGATAAATCCTTTTGATACAGGTAATCCTCCATCTGCATTTTCCATAACTGATAATTTTGGCCTTTAAACTTTTTGACCTTGAATTTGGAATCCTCCATTGCTCCCACTCAAATATGAAAGTCCTGCCAACTTACAGAAAACCTCACTCTGATACCAATTGTTAAGGTTTCAAGCAGATCTGAAGCAAATATGAACTAACAATTATATGCAGATTTAAATACAAAAGATAAAGAAATAAAAGAGGACATAGATAACAAAAAGATTTAACACGGTTCACCCAGAATGGGTTACGTCCACCATACACAGCCGTCCAATCTTTCTTATTATCTAGCAAAAATAGTATATCAACCTTACAATGCCTTAAGCATCCCAGCCACTTATAACATGCATTTTTAGGGCAACAGACAAAGTCGGCCTTTTTAGGGTTTTATTACAATGTCAGTTTTCATCAATAAAAAATGGCAAAAAAAAAATTTCTCGGGGGCTGCTGCCCTCGAACCCCTGCAGCGGGCTATGCCCGCTTTCCCGGGGCCCGGCCCAGCCCCGGACCCTGATGAGGATACGTGCTGAGTGTACAGTACTTTGCTGATCATTCACCACATATCAACAATCTCCCACTTGGAGACTGATTAGGCTCCACACCAAACAAGAGTGTACCTCTGAAGAAGCATGAGTTAAAATACTCATAGACAGAAAAGCAAGCTTATACAGTGGTAAAAGCTGTGAAACAATTCAGGTACTATATACTTCATTCACATGCAACTGTTTTTGTTCCCAACTCTACAGTGAAAAGTGTTTTAACCCAACAAGATGTTGGTATCAACAATAGAGCATCTTGGGTCTCTAAGATTCATGAATTCAATTTGGACATCAAGCCCACTAAACTGGTCTGAGGACAAGGCCTTTGTAAATTAATGGCGGAGAATAAGTTTGAAGAGGAGAAGAATCTACCCTTAACTCTATTTGATGGTCATCAGGATTGTTGGTTCACGGATGTTGCCTTTTATCTCACTTATGGGGATTGTCCAAACCATGTTTCTTCTAGGGAGAAATGAAATTTAAGGCTGAAAGCTGCAAAGTATGTTATCTTTGATGATATACTATATAAGAAGGGTTTAGATGGCACCTTTCTCGGGTGTATGGACAAACCACATCAAGAGGCTTTATTAGACAATTTTTGGTACGTAATACATGTAAAATTAATTAGAAATTAAGTTAAGATACATACGTGCATGATATCTTTGCATTCTCAATTCTCGATATCTTTGTTTCGTCTCTGCTGAATACTTCCTTGAAGTCTTTTTTTGCCTTGTCTTCTTATTCCGATGCCTTTAAAATAACCTTCTAATGTCTTCAAATGAGTTTAATTTGTCGACCTTAAAATAACCTTTAAATTTCTTCTTCCACTAAAAAATGCGAAATACTTTGATAATTTATATTTGAAAAAATGAAATAAATCATTTCTATTTATATGAGATTTATAATTGTAAAAAAAAAAATTGTTGGCCTGGGTTCTAACGAATGTCGACCATTAAAAAACCCATGTTCGTACGAACCGGTTGGTTACGTCATTGTTTTTGTAGTCCATGTTTGAATGGATAAGGGTTTGAGTAAACTACGTAGGGTTCGAGCAAACCCCCTTCATACGAACCCTTGTTCACATGAACCTGCTTCTTAGACATCTCTCTGCCAAATTCTGGCCTTGAAACCTATAGTTGAAGGCTTAAATGAAATAATTTTGACAACCCAAAAATATAGGATGGTAGTGCTCGAAGCAATCTTTCCAACAACTATAATTTTATTACATTGTGAGTTTATTATGATCTTGTTTTTTAAATTTTACTAAATATAGGTTTTTCACAGAAGATAAACTTCTCTATTCAACGCATTGGAAAAAATAGTAAACTAATTCAAAAAAATTCAAAAAAATATCTATGCCCTAGGTATTGATTCTTTCTAACAAAAAAAATGAATTTTGAGATATATAGAACAAGTTATGTGTTCAAACGTACACCTATGTCTAAAATATAATTAGTCAAACTTCAAAACTTAATAAAATGAAAAATATTCAACATATTACTATCAAACCAACTCCGTGCCTTGGATATTTATGTTACAAACCAAAATTCGAAAGAATTGAGTTTTTTATCATTTATAGTAGAAAATTTATGCATTTCGGGAGGCACATCACTCGTAAAAAATGTTGTTTTCTATTAAAAACTACTTTTCAAGGGAGATGAAAAAATAAAAACAAATTTCTTTAAATTTTTTTTGAAAAAATATATTTAGAATATGCAAACCAAATGTTACAAATCACTAATTTACATCATCTTCAAATTCTTAATGGTTTAAAAGTTATAGGTGTCGGAAAGTGAAGATTATTTTAAAAATGTTCATCTCAGTGTCAAAGTTGGCAAAAAAGTGGGAACCATTATTGCAAGTTCACCCGGTGATGATAAAGCTTATGTAATTCATGGTAGAGGTGTTATTTCTCTTGACGGTAAGCGTAATACTGGTGATGTCATATATGTTGAAAGTTTGAAGTATAATCTTTTGAGTGTTGGAAAAATGGTTGATAAGGGATATTATTTGCAATTCAAGAATGGTAAATGCAAGATTCTGAATGTCTCCGATATAGAGATTGCATTAGGAACTAATACTAAAGGTAATATCTTTCATTTGAATGCCAGTGAGAAAAGTTGATTGATTGCTCAGATAGATGAAAGCTAGTTGTGGCATAGAAGGATGTGTCATGTTAATTTTGATTGCGTGATTATGATAAGTTCTACTCAAGATGTTAGAGATTTGCCTAAGATTGTAAAACCTTCTAATCTGGTATGTAAAGAATGCCAATTGGCAAAGCAAACACAAATTTAATTTAAGAGTATGCAGTATACATCTAATGCATTATTAGATCTTGTGCATACTGATTTGTGTGGTTCTACAAGAGTGAGAACTGTGTAGGGTGACATGTATTTCATGTTATTGATTGATGACTACTATAGAATGATGTGGGTTACCTTTCTAAGGGAGAAATCAGAAGCATTGGAGAAATTCAAGATATTCAAGCTAAGGTGGAGATAGAGATAGGATTGAAGCTAAAATGTCTGAGATATGATAGAGGAGGAGAATTCACATCTGGTGAGTTTGATTCATTTTGTGAGAAGAATGGAATAAGAAGACAGTTATCTGCTCCTAGAACCCCTTAGCAGAATGGAGTTGTTGAAAGGAAGAATATAACTATCTTGGATGCTTCTAGGACTATGCTGATTGAAGGAGATGTTGCAAAGACCTTTTGGAGAGAAGCTATTAGCACTGCTATTTACACATTCAACCAAGTGCATATAAAATGTGATTTTGGTAAGAATCCTTATGAGTTATGGTTTGGTCATGTTCCTACTGTTAGATATTTCAGAGTTTTTGGATGAAAATGTTATATCAAGAGAGATGAGGATATATGAAAGTTTGATGTAAGATGTGATAAATGAATCTTCTTGGGTTATTCTACTAAGAGCAAGGCCTACCGATGTGACAATATGAGGTTGAAGAAGATAGTGGGAAGTGCAAATGTGAAGGTTGATGAATATCATGGAAAGAAGATCAAGGCATGTGGATATGAGTTTGATGATCAGGATGCTATTTTAAACCCAATACATGTTATAACACAATGGACCACTAAGAGGGGGGTAAATTAGTGGTAATCAATAAAAACTTTTACCATCTAAAAGATCTAAGCATTACTAAATTCAATCACAAGACCATGAGTAGAGATATTAAATACATGAGCACAGATACATAGGAGGCACATCACATAACACCATATGTATGAGGAAAACCCATGGTGGGGAAAACCTTAGTGAGAAATGTTGCTGGAGTCTACTACTCCAATCCATCCTCACTGGTAAAATTGATTACAACATTTGGGGCACCAACCCCTATAGTTTTATGGGCTACAACCCAAAGGAGCACAAACCCTCAATCTGAGTACCCACTTAGATGATTACAATAATGAATAATTACAAATACAAGTTGAGTACCTTGTTACAGATGATATTGTGTAACACCTTACTAGTTTCCTCTTGTCTTTCTTCTCTACTCTCTACTCTTTGCTCAGCTCTTCTTTCCTATTCACCTTTTGTGTTCTACTCTTCCTTGACTCTTACCTTTCTGGGCACTGATCTTTACTGCTCTCTTTTTCAGATCTCTGCTACTCACTCTCTCTCTTCCTAGCCTATAGTCACTTCTTCTTGATCCCTGTTACTTTGTATTTCGAGTCTCTCTGCATTTTCACTCTCTGCAACCATAACACACCACACTCTATTCTCTCTTTTTTTCACTATCTTCTTGCTACTCTCATAAAACATACTACAAACTGAATTGTATGTTCACACTATTCTCTCTCAACAAGCCAACTGCCTCAATCAAGTCATAATCACTGCCCTACTCCGCTCCTTACAGTTGCATTCGTCATTGCTCACCTACACACAATTGGTCTGATCATAACTCATCACACATCAAACAAAAACATATTTTTCCTCATTGTCACATAATCTTTCCAATTTCCTAAGTAGCATGCAGATCATCCATATAGTCGTTTTGCATTTTCCTAGTTGGAAATTCAATTTCCAAGACCCACAAAACTGTATTCATGATCAACTTTGAATCTAGGTTGTAGATCTCATGGATTCGATTGGGAAGCCTTGATCTCAACCATCATTGTGGCTATTCCATGCGCCACATGTTCACACAAATCCGCCAACTCGGCTGTGTCATAGCTATCTTTTCTCTACATGGTCATCTCTGCTACCTATCCACACAACCCTGCAAGCTCAGCTGCTCTCATTAAATGTGGTTTGTCTATCTTCAGGTTTATATGTACATAGATTACTAAAATTAGTAATCTCAATCTACCCAAAAAATTCGATCCAACCTTTATTGATCACCTTGAGCCCCACAAAAATCTCCACTTGGTTCGCCATTAACCCATTCTTCATCCTCTATCGACCTACCTAGAAAAGATTGACAACTACCTCTATCAGATGCACTAACTCTATAAATCTGATTTGTTCTATCCACCAAGGAGCCACATGTCTTCGTGTTATTCATCCAAATCACTCTGTCAATCCTAATCAGGATCCTCATGGACCTTTGAGTCAATCGACTTGCAAAAATGTCTGCACGATCGATCACAAGCTTCAATAATGTTGGCAAACTAACCATTCATCTTTCTGACAAGCATTTTCTGATTCGCTTCATAAAGGCCACGTCATTTGGTCAGAATTGGTCAAGGCTTATGTGGACTATCGGGTTGCCTAGAGGCATTCTCTATAAGCACATCAGATTGACAATAAGCACTTATGCCGATCCATTCTGTCCTTTTGATTTCTCTTTCCTTATGTTCATTGCTGGTGTAGGAGCACCCAAGGCATGAATGGCCATCATCAGGCCACAAACAAGATCAAGAAGATATTTGAGATATAAGGTCAATTTTACCATTAGCTATTGTAATCATGGCTAATAATGCCATTTGAGGTCATATTGTTCATGTATTGAGTCATTTTGTAAAAAGTTGTCAAAAGTTGTCATGTGGGCAAAATGATGTCAAAATGAGTAGTGTAATGAGGTTCAATGGGTAGAATAAGAGTTTAATAAGCATTTTTTGTTTCATAAGGTCTCATATGACCCTATTGATGTAATGTAATGATTAATTAGAGTCATGTAGCAAGAAAGATTAAAACTTGTCAATTGACAACTAAAAGTGTCAAGTTGACAACAAATTAGGGATGCAATGCCTAAAAGGTGGTTGTATGGGTGGTTAAGAGTTGGTTGTCGATTATCATGCGAGTAAATGTGAAATTGACTCATCCTACTTTATGTAACTTCTGTAACTTTTGTAACTTGTAGGTGTTAGTGAACAGATTTGTCTTTTCTTAAAATGATCAATTTTAAACTCTGTCGCCTTCTTTAAAAGACAAGTGTTCAACTAAACAATTGGGTAAGTGTTATATAAACCACTTCCCTCTGAATTTTCTATAACTCCCTATTTCAGTTATTCAAGGAATAATCTAATTAATTTTTTTTGAGTAGTAGCTTTTAACCTGAAAGCATGTAAGCCTGCCTGCTTCATTCTTGGATGAGAGGCCAATATTTAACACGTATTTATGAGAAAAAACTATCTTTCCAATCTTTTCAATACAAGAGATGGAAGTAACTGAATCAAAGTTCAGAACACCATTTCCAAAATTCTAATAAGAAACAAACAGATAAGAGAAACCGAATCTGTTCTCAAACACAAATCTTTTCCTAAAAACAAACATTCAAAGGAAGGAGCACTAGAAAAATAATAATTTTCTGCACTAGAAAGGTCATTACTGTTACTTGATTAGATAAGCATATGCAAATATATGTGTCCACACAGATTCAAAACCCAGAGATATTCCTTCTCCCAAAAATAGTATGATCTTTGTATATATATATATTTTTATGCAACAAGGGCACGATAATACATCTATAAATCCTTTTCCATTCTAGATTTAAAAGTCTGATTCTTCCTTCCACAAAATAGAAACTTTTCAAAATAGAGGGAAAACAAAAACTAACTAAAATTCATCACCAAATCTAACCCCTATTCTATCTATCTTTCCTTAATTTATAGTTTTTAGAACAGGGGAGGTCTCCCTGAAAACTTGACTTCCCCTAAAATAGTTATGAAACCACCAAGATGTATTTTGCGACAGATGTCCTAAAGTCTTTGCATAAACATGAGAAATTACATAAATAAAGGAAACTGGGCTTGGATCAATGTATTATGTTTCGTTTCCATCATCATCATCCTCTCCGCTTTCACGAGCGTTGTGGGCGGTTGTGAGCTCCTGGATAATAGATTGGTTCGGAACCTTCATTGCATTGAGCTTTGCCTTCGCCGCCTCCTTATTTCACTGGTGCTTCACCTTCTTTTCGGCATGTTTCGGTAATTGATCATTTCCAATGAAGGTCATCGACTCAATCCTAGCCACCCTTGTTATATCTTCTAGAGTGAAATTACCCGTGGCTTTGATTTTCTCCATGTTTATCTAGAAAGACCTAATTGCATCCTATGTGTTCAACCCGCAAATTCCCAATTGCCAATCATGGTCAGGGTTAACCACCTTGTTGTCATTAACTATGTTGCACTGGAGATCCTTAAGCTCATAAATAGAGGTCTTAGCGTCGGAGATCACAGACTTAAAGGTAAGCACCTGCCACATTATGGTTTTCTTCAGCACAAAGAGTTGACATTCATCTGCTACTAGTTTGATTGAGTGTTCCATCCAAAACCTAGTAACCCCATATTCTTTTATTTTGGTGAACAAAGGCAAGATGTTTTGCCATTTGTGTTCCTCTTTCTCCCATGGCACAAGTTGATTTTGAACTTCGGCGATTAGACTCTATATCTCATTACATAACTTCTGGGAATCAGTGATATACTTCTCCCCATCCTTAACTATTCCCTCAATCCATTTCTCCATGGCTTCTGCAATACTCTTGGCCCGTTGAACTAGGCTCATTAACTTTTTATTCTCTGGTGAAGTTGGGTCGAAGTTCTCTATAGCATGAGATATAGGAAGTGCCCCAAAGCAACCAATGTTGTTGATGAACCGGGCAAGAATATTTATGTGTCTCTTTATCTCTCTCTTTTCCCACCCATCCTTCTCCGATTTGGTGAGTATTTTCTTTGTTGATACTTAGAAGAAATGATTGTCTGAGTCTCTACTCATATTTCCTAGCTCCACCTTCGTGTTCTCAAAATCATCGGGGCTAGCTTCCTTTTTTTCATCCTTGGGTTTGTATGAGGCGATTTCAATGACCCATTTTCTAGTTCCTTCATCATTGTCCAGGCAGGCGGCGATTTTGAACATTTTCAGCTTGGGTCCCTTCTCTGTGTACTTAATGACCATTTCCTGAATTGGAATAGTCACAGGAAGAAAATTCTGCTTTCTGTTCTTCGAGGTGGTCAACCACTTAGGAGTTGCACTGGAACTAGTTGTTCCTTTAATCACATTGGAAGGTGGTGTCATAGCCACAATCACCGTATGAGAATCCAGGGCATTAGCAACATCACTATCTAGGTCTTCAACTTCAAATATTTGGGCATCAAGAATCGTATCTTTCAGCCCTGTCTCCTTTCCTTGAACCATCTTTCTTTGAGCAACACTTCGGGACCGGGTATGTCGAGGAGTACAAAAATCCAACGCTGAATTAGACCTATGTCTAAGCTAGGGTGGCTTTTTATCTTTACTTGCATGAACAGGCTTAGAAGCATTGTTAGAAAGACGCTTTGGTGAATGTAGAGAGACCTCATTACTTCTTGCTGAATTAGACTTAACACCTAATTTCGCTGCTTTCTTCCTGGCAACCCACGCTACGGTCCTCTCCAAAACTCCTTTGGTCCTTAACTATATGTCATCTTTCTCCTCCTCATCCCAGTTGATTGGAGGCATTTTAGTTTCTGCACGGGCTAAGTATCCTGGTTTGAATAGCTCTAGATAATCCTCTTCGAGCCCTTTAATATCCAGCTTTACCTGTAATGAAATGACTTGTTCTAACACCATCCTCATATTTTCCTTTTTAAAAACCTCGAGCTCATCGATACAATCTTCCCAAAAGTCTTCTAATTGCAGCATTGGGAGGTATGTCATTAGACGAAGACTTTGGGAAAAACCCTTATTATCAAAACCTTTCCTTTCAGGATACAGGAAAAAATTGAAATTCCTGAGATCTGCTCCAATACTCAAAGCATTGGACATCGAACTGCAGGACAACATGCCCAATTGGATGGGGAAATGACCCTCCCATTTATCCCTGGGTTGTGCCTTTTTTATTATAGAGGTTAGCTGCTTACATATCTCTGCCAGAATAAAGCAATCTGAAAAAAAATGAGGGAGTTTGAAGGGCTCCTCTTTAAAGCCACCTATGCTTATGTAACAGAAGCATGGAAACTGGATATAGAAACTGCCAAACCTCTTTATCAATGTTTGTGCATCCTCGGTGATTCTTTTGGCTTTCATATTCTTCAATTCATGGCACAAGTCACCCAAAAAAGCATTGTGCACCCTTCTAAAATCCTACAAGGCCTTATCCTTTTGCAGCATGGGATAGAACTCATATATGGGAACATCCTCTTTAGTGAGCTATTTTGGTATTCAAACTAACTCCTCAACACACGCGAAACAATACAAGAGGTATGAAGACATAAAGAAGTTCTATTTGAACTATTTAGCCATATTCAGTTGTTCCTTCATTGAATTAGCAATAAATTCAACCCAATCAAGATACTGCTTCCCTTCTAAAACCAGCTGCATGTAGCAATAAATCTAGTCATCGAAGCTGTAAGCTTCAGCAAGCCCTCTAGCTCAGTGCAACAAAAGCATAACATTATGAATGTGCGGCAACATGTGATTCTTATTAGGGTTCTTGGGTAATCTGGAACCACCTCTTTGAGGAACCTTCAACCAGAATTTTGCTATGTTGTTACAGTGTCCGGTTCTATCCATGTTGAACTTGGTGATTGACAGAGCAGGAGAAAAGTTGGAGAAATGGTAATCAGGTATCTTGAATATGGAGGAAATTACTTCATGATTTATGGCAAGAAGGGTTTCACCATTGTCTCTCCTAATGGTCTGAGAGACTGGGTTGCATCTAGCAATACACTCCTGAATCATGTCTGGGCAGGGAATGGTTGGGGGAAAAGCTATCACTTCTATGAGACCACTACTCAAAATCTCCAAACCAAAAGATTTTTCGATTCCCTTGAACACCCTCTCTTTTAAAACCTCAAGATTTTCCCCTTTTAGGTCGGTATCGCTAACTATGGGTTCAGTGCATGCAAGACTAAAAACATTCCCGAACAAATGCAGTGTGGACTTCATAATTCAAAGCAATAAGCCTTAATTGGTTGCAACAAACCTTTCTATGAGACAGAAAATGCAAGTAAAAACTATTGGAGAGAACAAGAAAAGGACTCACCTTCATAGTTGAACAACCAGACGATGACTAGTAGCAAACAAGATTCCTATCCAAGAAAAACAAAACCGCAGCAGTGAGGAACAAGATGCAGAGCACTAATAATCCTTCATACCTTATAGTGAGGGCAATGATACAGAACCATTAAATACAATAATTCCAATTTGTCAGTTTGAGTGTGTTAAGTTTGTGGATTGGACATCGTACGCATGCATTGAATGCATGGCGACATTTTTGAAGTAACTGCCAATTCCCGAAATGATTACTTACTTCAAAAAGTGAAGGATTGATGTCACTTAAGACATGGTTCACCTTCCTCATATTTGGCAATGAATGCACCATCAAATCATTTAACCCACGGGACCCACTAACTTCGTACACATATGAACATCCTGAACAGACTTCATTAGAGTTCAAGTAGTTCAAGGTGTACGCCGTGCTCAGGGAAAATCTTTGCCAAGAATATTAATTATGCCAAGCTACTGACCATTTGTGCTATGTTGAACATGTTGAACACATTTGAGCCTCTTGAACTTGGTTCAATGAGTTCAACACCCGGAGAGAGATGATGTAACACATTACTGAACAAGAAACCTTTAAAAGAGCCGCTGCAAGACACTTAAAGAAAATGTCAGTATGAAAACCTTCTTGAACACCTAAGAACCCATGGAACCTAAATGAACCTGTAGAACCTAATTCAAGATGGTTCAACATGCTCACAAAGTTCAACCAATTACTAAAACTCAACATTTTTGATTGAAAGACGATTTAAAAATGTACTAAGGGCTTGAACTGAGGTGTTACAAGAAGGACAATGACTCTGAATGGAATTTTTATAGGATGACTCACACTTGTCATGAGGAATAAATGATGCAGTAACATTGGATCTGACTGGGGATTGTATTTTGCAAGGGAAAATGCAAAGAACTCCTTATCTTTGGTTTCGCATTACCAAAAAAAAATTAAAAAAATAGGGGAAAAGAAAAGGAGACCCACAACTTAAACAAACACCTAAGCTACTATATACAGAAACTCTTGACCACAAAACTTACAATTTGTAGAGTTTGAGATCTTGCCCATTTTAGGTATAGGGCATAGCCGTTCCATCAGAGTAGTTGAGTCTAAAAGCATTTTTTCCCACCACTTCGTAGATCTTGAAAGGGCCTTTCCATTATGAATCAAACTTGCCGTGAGCACCTTTTGGCTCCTTCCTTTTATCCCATAATAGTACTTCATTTCCTTTTAGGAAACCTCTTGGCTGAGCTCTCCTGTCAAAAATCCTCTTCACTCTACTCTGATGCTCTATGATTCTGTCCACCAACATCTCCCTCTCTTCTTCCAACTTCATCAGGTACATAACTCTTTTCTCTAAAGCATTCTGAAAGGAATAATCCTCCACTACTATCTGCAGCTTGGCTACTGATAATTCCAGAGGTAAAGAAAGTTTTGCATCAACCCCATACACAAGCTCAAAAGGTGCCATTCCAATGGCCCTCTTAGGTGTGGTTTTGTCTTCCCACAAAGCTTCATATACCTTCTTATGCCAATTTTGAGCATTTTCGTCAACCAACTTTTTCATGATAGCTATCAGGTTCTTGTTGTTGGATTTTGCAAGTCCATTACCCTATGGAAAGTAATCAGAGGAATGTAAGAGAGTAATCTGATGCTCATAGCAAAACATAGTTAACTCCTTAGAAGAGAAATACGATGCGTTATCTGCAACAATCTTTTGGGGAACCCCGAAACAAACTAGGATGTAATCTTTGAGAAATTTACACACAACCTCTGAGTTTGCCTTTTTAGTGGGAATGGCTTCCACTCACTTGGTAAAGTAGTCAATTTCTATCAAAATGTACATATGACCAGCACTGGAATGAGGGTTAATCAGCCCTATGAAATCAATGCCCCACTATTTGAAAGGTTCATGTACTATCACAGGCCTTAAAGGCAGGGCCGCTAAATGGGGCTTCCCAGAAAAGAGTTGGCATTTATCACACTCCTTAACATAAATATATGCATCCCTAAACATGCCTGGCCAATAAAAACAATTCCTCAAAATTTTGAAAGCAGTGATGGATGATGAGAAGTGCCCCCCATAGGCTTCACCATGATAAATCTCCAGAAATTTTTGCTATTGAGGTTTATCTACACACCTTAAGTATGTTCCATCCAAACCTTTATTGTACAAAACATCCCGCCAAATTACATACTTAGCAGCCTTTAACTTAAGATTCCTTTGTTCTTTTGTTGACAAATGACTTGGGTAGCTACCATAAGTCAAATAATAGGCCACATCAGAGAACTAGGTATCCTGCAATCCAACAAAAAGAGTTAATGGTAATTCTGCTTCTGTTTCCATCTCATTTTCTACTATTAACCTACATAAGCCTTGTCCTTTGACTGTCTTTGTAGGATGAATGTCTAGATCATATTCCTAGATTTTTGTTACCCAAGTTGCTCTTTTATTAAGTCCAACCTCTTGCTGAGTTAAAATGCTTTTCACTATGGAGTCTAGAACAAAAACCAAGGAGTGAGAATGCAAAATGTAATACCGAAACTATTTCATGGCTTTGACTACAGCAAAAGCGTGTTTCTCCAAAAGTGAATACTTGAGCTCATGCTTCTTGAGTGGAACACTCATGAAGGCTATAGGTGCTTTTGCCCCAGCTTCATCTATTTGCAACAGTATTCCAAATATTGTATGCTCTGATGCATAGCACTACAAAATGAAGTCCTTTGTGAAATCCAGGTTAATGAGAGTAAGCGCATTTGCAACTAAACCTTTGATTCTTTCAAAAGCCTCTCTGGCCTCTTCAGTCCATTTGAAAGGATGTTGTTCACTCAATAAGCTGATGATGTGTTTCATAGTTTCTAGAAACTCCAGAACAAATCTCCTTAAGAAATTCACTTGACCAAAGAACGACCTTACTCCAGTCCGGTTTGAAGGTAAACTAAGACATTGAATTGCATTAACTCTCTCAGGATCAATCTTGACTCCTTCCTTTGAAACAATATGTCCTAGAAATTTGCCCTCTGTGACACAGAAAACTAATTTCTTTGGGTTCAGGGAGATTCCATGCTCTCAACAACGCTGCAGAACTTCCCTCAGATCCTTGAGATGGTTCTTCCTCTCTTTAGAAAATACCATCAGGTCATCCAGGTAAACAACAATAATTCTATCTCAAAAATTCTTAAAAGAGGAATCCATAGCTCTTTGAAAAGTGGCTCTGACATTTATTAAACCGAAAGGCATACGGTTATATGCGAATGCTCCCCATGGAGTGATGAATGCCATCTTGTGTTGTTCATGCTCTGGGACACTAATTTGATTGTAACCAGAAAAACCATCTAACATCGATATCATCTCTGACCCAGATACCATTTGCAGAATATGATCCATATTGGGTAAAGCGTAGTTGTCTTTAAGACTTGCCTGATTCAAATTATGGAAATCCACGCAAATACGAATCTCCCCATTCTTCTTCCTTACGAGCACAATGTTGGCTACCCAGGTAGAGTGATGAATTGGATATATGATTCTGGCCTTAAGCATTTTATCAACCTCTTTAAAAATTGCCTCCGCCATTATGGGGTTGAAATTTCTCAACTTTTGTTTGAAGGGAGAGACGCCTAGCTTCAATGGAATCTAATGTTGAAAATGCCCATCTCTAAACTCCTTTAGATCATCGTAGGACCAAGAGAATACATCAATGTATTGTCTCAATAGTGTGCCAAGTATTCATTTTTCCTCTGGAGAATAACACTTGCCAATTGTTACTTCTTTTGGGTTGGACTCATCACCCAAATTTATTTTCTCACAACTTCCTTTCCCGTCATCTTTGGGGACTTTCTTGCCTATGAATGCATCATCTCTAGTGAAAAACCTCTCCAGAGTCACTAGCTCTTTCAGAATTTTGTTGCCTTTGAGCTGAATAAAACTATTTGTGGGATCAACATCCGAGTTTGGACTAAACTCCTTGTAGTTATTTTTAGAACCTTCAAAATATGATTAGGAGAATGACTGAACACATTCCAGAAAATTTTTGATCGAAGCATCTACATCAAATACTTGCCAATGATTTACATTATTAGGGACACTAGGACTATAAATCATTTCAATCCTATATGAATTATCCTTAAAGTCTGGACATGGTAACAAAAGTGACACTGAAACGGCCAACGAATCAGCCCTACTATTTTGATCCCTCGGTATGGCTTCAATTGAGAAAGCATCAAAGAATTCTATCTCATCCCAAACCCTATTTCTATAATGTCTCAATCTGTCATTCTTAACTGTATAGACATTTCTCACCTGTCTGACAATCAACTCGACATCACCTTTAACTTTGAGCAATTTGATACCTTTATATCTGGCCTCATTTAATCCTAATAATAATGCCTCATACTCTGCGGTATTATTAGTATTCTTAAAATCCAACTTGAAAGAAAAAGGGAAAATATTACCATTGGGTGACAGCAAAACTACCCATGCTCTAGAGCCGGATTTGGCACAACTTCCATCAAATTCCATCTGCCACAACCCACCAAGTTCGTCAACTGCTTCTTCAGGTACCCTTTCGCCAGGTCCAAGGATGAGATAGTTTCCAAACTTGCATTCTTGAAACAAAATTTGGGCTTTAGGGTTATTTGAAGGAAAAACAGTGTACTTATTTTTTGGCTCAGGTTCAAGCTTGATTTTCTATTTTCCAAGAGGAATAATAGCTTCAAACCAGTCCATCTTGATTTCACCTCCAAGGTCCTTACAAAACGTTCTACTCAAGAGCATCCCGTAACTTGCGGGAATGCCAGCAACCAAGATAGTCACTTTTACTCTTTTATCAGGGCATGTTGCTAGCACTGCCTAGACATCTTTTACCTATCCAATAAGAGGAACCTATTTCCCATCCATCGAAAAGCATCTCCCAAATGTTTTCATGAGAGTTAAACCTAAAGACCTAGCAATGGGTGAAGGCATTATGTTGTCTGATGCCACTGAATCTATAATGCAATTGCTAAGCTTTTGACCATTCAAGAGAAGGGATATGTAGAAAGGTTCAGGTTTCAAAACTTCAACCTCTAGCCCATTTTTAGCATCATGAAAAGCACAGGGATCAACCAAGTTAGCTAACGGGCACGGGACAAATGAAGATTTTTCAGCAGCAATCAAATCACTATTCTCCACACATCCGTGCACCAAGGACTCTGAAGAAGAGTCTCCTTTAACATATTTTACTAGCTTATCTAGTTCTTTTGGGTTCAGTTTCAAATACTCAGTAGTGGGAAGTTGAACAGTAGAAGCTTTACAAAACTCAATGATGTCAAAGGAGGAGGAAGAAGAGGAACTATTGTTATCTTCATGATTCCTTTGCAAAATCATAACCTCAGGAGTCTTTGAATGAGAGGAAAAGTTATTATTTGGGAGGTCTTTACCTTTGAAATTATCTCCAGAAGGGTTCACAAAAGGAGAAGACTGGGAAGTTCATTGATTCCTTGTTAGGATTGCACATGCAGGACCTTCAAAGGTTGCCAAAATGTTACTACCTCTTTCCGAATCTGACTCATATTCGAGGTAGAATGATCCAGAGTCGCCAGGTACCTCTTGAATTTTCTCTGCTTTAGTGAACTCACCTAATTCATCCTTCGTGTTTTGCATTTGAACATGTCTTATCATATTAGGACAAGAACTCCCATCATGATCTGTGGTAAGATGGAATGAACACATGACACCCTTGTCAGGAGGTGCCTCTATTTGCAATCTTTGTGGAGTAGCAGGAAATTGCAATGATCACCCATAGTTATACTGATTTGAAGTTTTTCTGCTTATATCCTGATAAGGCTACGGATAGGAATTTCCAAGCTTTGGTATCTGCCTCTTCAAAGCAATCATATCATTGACAAGCTATTGAACAACTGGGTCAGTGGAAGAGGTAGATGCTTGAGGTTGACCTTGAGGAGTTTGTACATATTTTCTCCATTTCCTGGCTGTTATTAGATCATCTTCAAGTTGTATAGCTTCATTTTGTGCAGTCTTAAGATCAACCGGCCTATTTCTTCTAAGATGAAAACCTACATTAGGAGGCATGGAATTTATGAAGAAACATTGTTGATTATTAGCAGTTGGCCTTTTGGCCTAAAGAATTTTATGGATAATCTTATTATACCTAGCTACATAGTCCCTCATTGGTTCATGAATTTCCTTTTTCATTTGTGTGAGCTGAGAAAGTAACAAATGTTCATTATCAACACTTTTGAACCTTTTCTCAAAAGCAGTTTTCATTGTTTGCCAGTCAGTTATGGGTCCTGCTCGCAGATGGCTGAACCAATCTGCTGCCCCCTCAGTAAGAGTTTGAGCAAAAAGCCTAACAGCCACATCTTCATATTGGACTACCAGAATCCCAGTGGCTACATTAAAAGAATTCAAGTGCTCCTCAACTGAGAGTTTTCCATCTCCATTATATTTAGGTAGGACATCTTTCACCCCTTTTGGAAGCAGATTATGAGTTTCGAGAGCAAGAGGTCCAACAATGACACCCCATGGTTGGGCCATAATGAACATAGGATAAATGGTTACTAAAGGAGGATCTTGAAATATAGTAAGCATTAGTGCTTTCCAATGGCTTGAAGAAGAAGGTATAGGAGTAATTCTGACAGGAGAGGAAGGTCTACTTTTAGTGTTTCTTTTGGGAGTAAAATTTGTGGCAAATGGTAACCCCTGCAATTCCTCAAAATAATTGTCAATTATTCCTTCTCTCCTTTGCAATCTAGTATAAGGATGAGAATCCATTGTCATCACCCTTAGGGTTCCTAAGCTCTTTTAAGCAAATTTCAACCTCAACGATGTTCTTGAATTATAGAACTGTGTCTTAGACAAAACAAACTTTATGAATTTTTGTTGGTTATAAGTTCAATTTTGTCATGCCCATGGTATGCTGGTCTATTGAATGTTCAACTTTCCTTCCCTAGTAGAGTCGCCAAAAATTTGTTAGTGAACAGATTTGTCTTTTCTTAAAATGATCAATTTTAAACTCTGTCGCCTTCTTTAAAAGACAAGTGTTCAACTAAATAGTTGGGTAAGTGTTATATAAACCACTTCCCTCTGAATTTTCCGTAGGTACAGCTCCCTATTTCAGTTATTCAAGGAATAATCTGATTAATTTTATTTGAGTCATAGCTTTTAACCTGAAAGCATGTAAGCCTGCCTGCTTCATTCTTGGATGAGAGGCCAATATTTCACATGTATTTATGAGAAGAAACTATCTTTCCAATCTTTTAAATACAAGAGATGGAAGTAACTGAATCAAAGTTCAGAACACCATTTCCACAATTCCAATAAGAAATGAACATATAAGAGAAACCAAATCTATTCTCAAACACAAATCTTTTCCTAAAAACAAACACTCAAAGGAAGGAGCACCAGAAAAATAATAATTTTCTACAATAGAAAGGTCATTACTGTTACTTGATTAGATAAGCATATGCAAAGATATGTGCCCACACAAATTTAAAACCCAGAGATTTTTCTTCTCCCAAAAATAGTATGATCTTTGTATATATATATATTCTTATGCGACAAGGGCACGATAATACATTTATAAATCCTTTTCCATTCCAGATTTAAAAGTCTGATTCTTCCTTCCACAAAATAGAAACTTTTCAAAATAGAGGGAAACAAAAACTAACTAAAATTTGTCAACAAGTCTAACCCCTATTCTATCTATCTTTCCTTAATTTATAGTTTTTAGAACAGGGGAGGTCTCCCTGAAAACTCAACCTCCCCTAAAATAGTTATGAAACCACCAAGATCTATTTTGGGACAGATGTCCCGAATTCTTTGCATAAACATGAGAAATTACATAAATAAAGGAAACTGGGCCTAGATCAATGCATTATGTTTCTTTTCCATCATCATCATCCTCTCCACTTTCGCGAGCGTAGTGGGCGGTTGTGAGCTCCTGGATAATAGATTGGTTCAGTACCTTCATCGCATTGAGCTTTGCCTTTGCTGCCTCCTTATTCCATTGGTGCTTCACCATCTTTTCAACATATATTAGTAATTGATCATTTCTAATGAAGGTTATGGACTCAATCCTAGCCACCCTTGTTATATCTTCCGAAGTGAAATTACCCTTGGCTTTGATTTTCTCCATGTTTATCCGGAAAGACCTGATTGCATCCTGTGTGTTGAACCCACAAATTCCCTATTGCCAATCATGGTCAGGGTTAACCACCTTGTTGTCATTAACTATGCTGCACTGGAGATCCTGGAGCTCATAAACAGAGGTCTTAGCATCGGAGATCACAGACTTAAAGGTAAGCACCTACCACATTATGGTTTTCTTTAGAACAAAGATCTGACATTCATCCACTACCAGTTTGATTGAGTGTTCCATCAAAAACTTGGTAACCCCATATTCTTCTATTTTGGCAAACAAAGGCAAGATGTTCTGCCATTTGTGTTCCTCTTTCTCCCATGACATAAGTTGATTTTGAACTTTGGCAATTAGACTCTATATCTCATCACATAACTTTTGGGAGTCAGTGATATACTTCTCCCCATCCTTAACTATTCCCTCAATCAATTTCTCCACGGCTTCTGCAATACTTTTGGCCCATTGAACTAGGCTCATTAACTTTTTATTCTCTGGTGAAGTTGGGTCAAAGTTCTTTGTAACATGAGATATAGGAAGTGCCCCAAAGCAACCAATGTTGTCAATGAATTGGGCAAGAATATTTATGTGTCTCTTTAGCTCTCTCTTTTCCCGCCCATCCTTCTCCGATCTGGTGAGCATTTTCTTTGCTGATACCTAGAAGAAATGATTATCTGAGTCTCTACTCATATTTCCCAGCTCCACCTTTGTGATCTCAAAATCATCAGGGCTAGCTTCCTTGTTTTCATACTTGGGTTTGTATGAGGTGATTTCAGCAACCCATTTTCCAGTTCTTTCATCATTGTCCAAGCAGGCGGCAGTTTTGAACCTTTTTGACTTGGGGCCCTTCTCTGTGTACTTAACTACCATTTCCTAAATTGGAATAGTCACGGGAAGAAAATTCCACTTTCTCTTCACCGAGGTGGTCAACCACTTAGGAGTTGCATTGGAACTAGTTGTTCCTTTGATCACTTTAGAAGGTGGTATCATAGCCACAGTCACCGTATGAGAATCTAGGGCATTAACAACATCGCTATCTAGGTCTTCAACTTCAAATATTTGGGCATCAAGAATTGTATCTTTCAGCCCTGTATCCTTTGCTTGATCCATCTTTCTTTGAGCAGCACTTCAGGACTGGGTATGACGAGGAGTATAGAAATCCAAAGCTGAATTAGACCTATGTCTAAGCTGGGGTGGCTTTTTATCTTTACCTGCATGAACAGACATAGAAGCATTGTTAGAAAGATTCTTTGGTGAATGTAGAGAGACCTCATTACTTCTCGCTGAATTAGACTTAACACCTAATTTCGCTGCTTTCTTCTTGGCAACCCACACCACGATCCTCTCCATAACTCCTTTGGTCCTTAACTATATATCATCTTTCTCCTCCTTATTCTAGTTGATTGGAGGCATTTCAATTTCTGCATAGGCTAAGTATCCTAGTTTGAATAGCTCTAGATAATCCTCTTCGAGCCCTTTAATATCTAGCTTTACCTATAATGAAACGACTTGTTCTAACACCATACTCATATTTTCCTTTTTAAAAACCTCAACCTCATCACTACAATCTTCCCAAAATTATTCTAATTGCAGCATTGCGAGGTATGGAATTAGACCAAGACTTTAGGAAAAACCCTTATTATCAAAACCTTTCCTTTAAGGATACATGGAAAAATTGAAATTCCTGAGATCTGCTCCAATACTCAAAGCATCGTACATCAAACTATAGGACAACATGCCCGATTGGATGTGGAAATGTCCCTCCCATTTATCCCTGGGTTGTGCCTTTTTGATTATAGAGGTCAGCTACCTACATATCTCTACCAGAACAAAGCAATCTGAACAAAAATGAGGGAGTTTGAAGGGCTCCTCTTGAAAGCCACCTATCCTTATGTAATAGAAGTGTGGAAATTGGATATAGAAACTGTCAAACCTCTTTATCAATGTCTGCGCATCCTCGGAGATTCTTTTGGCTTTCATATTCTTCAATTCATGGCACAAGTCACCCAGAAAAGCATTGTGCACCCTTTTGAAATCCTGCAAGGCCTTATCCTTTTGCAGCATGGGATAGAACTCATATATGGGAACATCCTCTTTAGTGAGTTGTTCTGGTATTCCAACTAACTCCTTAACACACGCCAAACAATACAAGAGGTATGAAGACATAAAGAAGTTCTGTTTGAACTGTTTAGCCATACTTAATTGTTCCCTCATTGAATCAGCAATCAATTCAGCTTAATCAAGATATTGCTTCCCTTCTAAAACCAGCTGAACGTAGCAATTAATCCAATCATCAAAGCTGTAAGCTTCAGCAAACCCTCTAGCCCAGTGCAACAAAAGCATAACATCATGAATGTGTGGCAACATGTGATTCTTATTAGGATTCTTGGGTAATCTAGAACCACCTCTTTGAGGAACCTTCAACCAGAATTTTGCTACGTTGTTACGGTGTTCGGTTCTGTCTGCGTTGAACTCGGTGATTGACTGAGCAGGAGCAAAGTTGGAGAACTGGTAATTAGGTATCTTGAAGACGGAGTAAATTACTTCACGATTTATGGAAAGAAGAGTTTCACCATTGTCTCTCCTAATGGTCTGAGAGGCTGGGTCGCATCTAGCAATACACTCCCGAATCAATTCTGGGTAGGGAATGGCTGGGGGAAAAGTTGCTGCTTCTATGAGACCACTACTCAAAATCTCCACACCAAAAGATTTGTTGATTCCCTTGAACACCCTCTCTTTTAAAACCTCAAGATTTTCCCCTTTTAGGTCGGTATCGCTAACTATGGGTTTAGTGCATGCAAGGCTAAAACCATTCTCGAACAAATATAGTGTGGACTTCATAATTCAAAGCAATAAGCCTTAATTGGTTGTAGCAAACCTTTCTATGAGACAAAAAATGCAATTAAAAACTACTGGAGAGAACAAGAAAAGGACTCACCTTCATAGTTGAACAACCAGATGACGACTAGCAGTAAACAAGACTCCTATCCAGCAAAAACAAAACCACAACAGTGAGGAACAAGATGCAGAGCACTAATAATCCTTCATACCTTATAGTGAGGGCAATGATACAGAACCATTAAATGCAATAATTCCAATTTGTCAGTCTAAGTGTGTTAAGTTTGTGGATTGGACATCACATGCATGCATTGAATGCATGGCGGCATTTTTGAAGTAACTGCCAGTTCCTGAAATGATTACTTACTTCGAAAAGCCAAGGATTGACGTCACTTAAGACATGGTTCACCTTCCTCATATTTGGCAATGAATGCACCATCAAATCATTTAACCTACAGGACCCAGCAACTTTGTACACATATGAACATCCTGAACAAACTTCATTAGAGTTCAAGTAGGTCAAGGTGTACGCTGCGCTTAGGGAAAATCTTTGCCGAGAATATTAATTAAGCCTAGCTGCTGACCATTTGTGCTATGTTGAACATGTTTGAACCTCTTTAACTTGGTTCAATGAGTTCAATGCTCAGAAAGAGATGATGTATTACATTACCGAACAAGAAACCTTTAAAAGAGTCGTTACAAGACACTTAAAGAAAATGTCAGTATGAAAACCTTCCTGAATACCTAAGAACCTTTGGAACCTAAATGAACTTGTTAAACCCAATTCAAGATGGTTCAACATGTTCACAGAGTTCAACCAAATACTAAAACTCGACATTTTTGATTGAAAGACGGTTTACAAACGTACTAAGGGCTTGAACCGAGGTGTTACAAGAAGGACAAGGACTCTAAATGGAATTTTTATAGGATGACTTGCATTTGTCATGAGTAATTAATGATGCAATAATAGTAGGATGAGTCTACAATATGTACTATAAGTATTTTTGTTGTTGAGAATGCAAAGAAGATCATGAACATGTAAGGAGAGTGCCTTATGGGTGGAGAGTCACAATTTGACTTAATGAGTAATCGGTGCCATGTGAAGGTCTGAAGGATTTCAATTAATAAGGGTAATATTTTATGGTGGATTATGTGTATTCAGGTTGGATAGAAGGTTTTGGATCATTTGGTTGGGTCTAGAAGCGACCGAAAAAGAGAGATTAGGAAAGCCCTAGGTTTGGGTTCCTAAAAGTGAGGGTTTTGTATTTGAATAGGTAAATGGGAATGGAACCACCTAAAACCTTGAAAATTCTTTGTTTTGAAACATTTCCTAAGACTTTTTTTGGGTATGAAGGTCTGGAGTTGTGAGCCAAAGGGTGTTCCTTTGGAAAAGTGGGCTAATTTGGCCTAATCCTTGTAGGATAGGGTATTGAAACTAGGTATTGGTCCAAAAAAACCATATCTGAAATTCAAGTATGTTGTGAAAATTTCAAATGGGTATCTAAAAGTGTGTTTTTTTTTCAAGTGGTTTGGGAAAGTTTTGAGTAAATGTAAGGTCAATTTGACCATTATATATTGTTCATGTATTGAGTCATTTTGTAATAAGTTGTCAAAAGTTGTCATGTGGGCAAAATGATGTCAAAATGAGTAATGTAATGGGGTTCAATGGATAGAATAAGAGTTTAATAAGAACTTTGTGTTTCATAAGGTATCATATGACCCTATTGATGTAATGGAATGACTAATTAGAGTCATGTAGCAAGAAAGATTACAACTTGTCAATTGACAACTAAAAGTGTCAAGTTGACAACAAACTAGGGATGTAATGCCTAAAACGTGGTTGTATGGGTGGTTAAGAGTTGGTTGTCGGTTATCATGAGAGTAAATGTATTTAAATATTTGTTTGAATGCCAAAATAATGAGAGACACAAATTGAAATGTAAGAGTGACAAATTGATAATAAAATCTCACGGTTTCCTACAAAAGCTTGTTAAATTTGCTTTTATTTGTGATTGAGGTTTCTCTTTCTTTCTTTGTTATGGATTGATCACAAGAATATAAATATGGATTAGGGTTAATACATTCATTTGGTGCTATTATTGAAGGTTTTACACTCAAATTTGATCCATTTATATTGACTATCCTAAATACTACTGTAGGTGACAGTTTTGAAGGGTTTTGAGAGTCAAAAATGTGAAATTGACTCATCCTTCTTTATGTAACTTCTATAACTTGTAGGATGAGTCTAAAATGTGTACTATAAGTGTTTTTGTTGTTGAGAATGTAGGGAAGATCATGAACATGTAAGGAGAGTGCCTTACGGGTGGAGAGTCACAAGTTGACTTAGTGAGTAACCGGTGCCATGTGAAGGTTTGAAGGATTTCATTTAATAAGGGTAATATTTTATGGTGGATTATGTGTATACAAGTTGAATAGAAGGTTTTGGATCATTTGGTTGGGTCTAGAAGTGACTGGAAAAGAGAGATTAGGAAAGCCCTAGGTTTGGGTTCCTAGAAGTGAGGGTTTTGTATTTGAATAGGTAAATGGGCATGGCACCGACTAAAACATTGAAAATCCTTTGTTTTGAAACATTTCCCAAGACTTTTTTTGGGTGTGAAGGTCTAGAGTTGTGATCCAAAGGGTGTTCCTTTAGAAAAGTGGGCAAATTTGGCCCAATCCTTGTAGGACAAGGTATTGAAACTAGGTATTGGCCCAAAATAACCATATCTGAAATTTAAGTATGTTGTAAAACTTTCAAATGGGTATCTGAAAGTGTTTTTTTTTTTCAAGTGGTTTGGGAAAGTTTTGAGTAAATGTGCAAATACTAGTTTGAACGGCTAGTAGGAATAAACCAGTTAAGTGTTGTTTTGTGTATTGGGGATTGAACCGATCAACTTGGGTATGTGGAATCTTGTGTCAGGGTTTCATAGGTGGGTTGAACCCCTAAGTCATGTTTGGTTAAGCTATTGAAGTTGAAAACCCCATTTGAGTAATTTGGTGAAGGTTTATGAGTGCAAGGTGTGAAGGGTTGGGGAACCTAGTATTGGTTGGCTGAAGTGTATTTGTGCCAAGTCATTTGAGTGAGATAAAGAAGTTGACACAAGGCTCCACATCAATCACCATAGTTATCCTGATGTAACACCTTTTCCCTTCATTGACATAAAACATACTATCGGAAAAACTTCTACCACCTACTCTACCTTCATAACCTATCTCGATCACCTTGCGATGTCTTTTGTTCCTTTCATCAGCATGAGTTATTCCAACGAGAAAATCAACTTTGATTTCCCTTATCTCCATAGGCTATACCAAACCACATTCTCCATGTTTACACACTCCATCGACATAAGCTATCCCAAACTGAAAAACTTCAAGCCAAACAATCACTCATCGGAATAGTTATAATTACGGGCATAATAAAAACATGTTAGATTGATAGAATAAGTCATTCTGATGACATACTATTTACTTCCCTTTATCACAATAAGGTATTGTGAAATGTATACCCATCAGTGATAGTCTTCATCAGCATAGGTTACTCTAAAATACACCCCCATCAGAACAACTAACACTATCAGATTAACTCTTGGAGGTTATACCGTTTGTACAAACTTGTTCCGATGACTCAACTTGAACCTGCATCAACATAGCTCTTCCAACACCGAACTCTAATGACCTCATCCACATCGATTTAGGTTATTATGATGAACTAAACAATGGGTCTTTTTCAAATTTTTCCTCTATTGGCATAGCTTGGTCTATCGACCTAGTAGAAATTCACTATTCCGCCTTCAAAAGCTACCCTAATAGGCATTCGAGCGGTTTGAATGGTTGGCATAGCTATTCTGACACAATGTTTGTCAGAGTAGTTAACACTGTCAGTATAGCATAAATTTGTTATGTTTCCTTAATTCAGCTATCCTGATATGATATAAACTACACACAACCCAACATCGACATGACTTATGCTGATAGCACATTCCTCCACATGACTTGGTATCGACCTAGTTATCCCAATATGACCACCAGAGAAAACATTACCTACACAACACTTGATTGGTATAGCTATCCCAATCTGATCACTTCACCTGCACAACATTTGATCAGCTTAGCTATTTCAATATGATCACTTGAGCAACACAACACTATATAGGTATAACATAGTGAGGTTTTGCTAATATACAAGATTTGTTGTTTTCACAATTCCAGCTTCAGGACATCTAGCTGGAACTTCATAGACACATCATATGGAATTGTGGGACTCATCATATGGCATTATGGGACTCTGCAACAATTCATCAACCTGATCTCTGTGATCTTTGTCTTCAACAATATGATCCATCAACTCTTCTACTTAACCTGTAGCCTGCAAGTTGACCTGCCTAGTTAACATTAATGGCATCAATGACACTCTTCTATAACTTCATCAACCCTACACCCATGTTGACATCAATGATAACTTTAATGCCAATAGTACATTACTAAGATCCTAAGGTATAATGATCTGGTAGAGATAGTTAATCCCAATATTGCTGCTTCTAGTGAAGAAGTTCAAGAACTTGAGAATCAGAACAATCAGAAGACTTCAAGGTATGTGAGATTTATCATAAAATTAGATTATTGGTGACAAAAATAAGGGTGTGATGACTAGGAGAAGGATTGTTGCTGAAGAGTTATGTTTTATTTCCAAGATTGAACCTAAAGATGTTGATGAAGCTTCTAAAGATGAGAATTGGATGAAAGCTATGGAAGAAGAGGTGAATCAGATTGAGAAGAACAATACATGGGAACTTGTTCCTAGACCTAAAGGCAAGAATGTGATAGGTACAAAATGGGTGTTCCAGAATAAATTGAATGAATCTAGTGAAGTGGTTAGAAAAAAACAAATATTGGTATGTAAAGGATATTTACAAATGGAAGGAATTGATTATGAGGAGACTTTTGCTCCAGTAGCTAGAATTGAAGCTATTAGGTTACTTCTTTCATATTCTGCTTAAAAGAATTTCAAGGTATATCAGATGGATGTTAAGTCAGCCTTTTTGAATCGTGATTTGGAATAGGAAGTCTACATTGAGCAACTAGATGGGTTTTCATTATCAAATGAAGGAGACATGGTATGCAAATTGAAGAGACCACTGCATGGACTTAAATAAGCCCCTAGAGCTCGGTCTACTAGATTGGACAAGTATTTGATGAAGTTGGGATTCTGTAAAGGTACTGTTGACAGTAATTTATACTTTAAGGTTGATAATGATAACACTTTGATTGTTGAAGTTTTTTTTGTTGACATTATTTTTGGAGGAGATGATGATTTGAGTATGAGTTTTGATGATGATATGCAAAAAGAGTTTGAGATGTGTATGATAGGTGAGATGAAATTTTTCTTAGGATTGCAAATTACATAGACTATTAGAGGCATTTTCATTTCTCAATCTAAGTGTGGGAAGGAATTGTTGAAGAAGTTTGGGTTAGATGACTCAAAACCTGATGGAACTCCTATGGTGACTCGATGCAAGTTGACTAAGTAAGATGAATCTCTGAAATTTAATCAGACCTTGTATAGATCTATGGTTGGTGGACTGTTATACTTGACTTAGACTAGACCATATGTTATGCATGTTGTTTGTCTTTATACAAGATTTCAAGCTGATCCTAAAGAAAGTCATGTTACTGTTGTAAAGAAGATTTTCATATACTTGTAGGGGACATTTACCTATGGTTTGTGGTATCTGAATAATTATGATTTCATGTTATGTGCTTACAATGATGCTGATTGGAAAGGTGATGCTGATGACTGGAAGAGCACTACTGGTGGAGCATTGTTGGTTTCTTGGACAAGTAAGAACCAAGATGCTATTTCTCTATCTACTGTAGAAGAAGAATACATTGCTGTTGCTAGCAACTGTACTCAGGTAGTTTGGATGAAGTAGATGTTGAAGAACATTAGAGTTGTATATGATGATCCTACTACTATATATTGTGACAATTAAAATGCCATTAATATTTCCAAGAATCTGGTACTACATTCTAAAACAAATCATATATCAATTAAGTATCATTTCTTGAGGTAGAAAGTCAGTGAGGAAGAATTCAAATTGGAATATGTATCTACAAAGGATTGGATTGCAGATATCTTTACTAAACCTTTTCTTGTAGATACATTTGTATATCTGAGAGATAAGTTAGGGGTCTCTACCCCTCCTAATGAAAACTAGATGCATTGAGATGCCTCAATCTGGTGGACTTCATAGTCTTATCTTCTTATTCAAATTGATGATTTGGTGTTGCTACTCAGTCAGAGTAGTCAGTGTGTGGTTCAATTGTTCAGATTTGTGAGTTTATCCTAAGGGGGAGAGATTGTCCTTCTTAGAGGGAGAGATGCATGATTTTTGTGTCTTTGGCATTGTTGTCAAAGGGGGAGAGAAGCATGTGAAAAAATGCCTTATCTTGGAAGCTTTGTGTGCATGATCTTAGAGGGAGATTGCTGGTGTTGATTTCTTTCTTTGCGTTGATTGTTTTTCATAGTCATATGTTGCCATCAATGCCAAAGGGGGAGATTGTTGGATATTGCTACTGGTAGGATATGTTTTTGTCATTGATGTCAACATAATCTTGTGTTACGATAATTACAAAGAGTTGATTTGGTTAATTTATCTATTTGATATGTTGAATCAACTAGAGATACTTGTTTCAGTGGTGATTTCATGATGCTTTGATCGAGTCATGGATTTCAATATGAGGATTGGTTTTTCTGTGTTCAATGTTGCAGTCTTCTGGTATTTGATCCGTTGTGTTCCAGAATGATTATATCTTGAGTTACGGATTTGGGAGAGTGTTTAGGATGTTCATGTGTATCTTCAATTTAGATGGTTCATGTTTCGGTTCTCCACAAGCTATCTTTCTAGTCCCAGTTGCTATTGTTGAGTGTTCTTGAGTATTGGCATGTTGATCGATGAAGATTTGATTAAGTGGTGTTGGTGCAGCTATTGCAGATGCTTCTAACATACTTGTTGGTGCTTCCTAATCATGTCCTATTTGTTTTGCTAGTACGCATTGATCATTTGCATGTTATTGAAGATCTTATGGGTCTGATGATGTTCCTCATGTTCTACGACATTTTCAGAGGTGTAACATGTTGCGAATGATCTTGGCAAGATTTTTGGTGGTGATTGCATGTTCAAGGATTTGATGTGGGTCCATGCTATGTTATCACGATATTGTATTGGTCTGGTGGTTGATTTATGTACCATGTGGTGTAATTCTGTAATTATGTGTTAAGGGTTGATCTGACCTTAAGGTTGATGATTCGTATAAATAGGTGTTATATTCATGTAACTGGTGGATAGGTGGTGTGTTTGCATTATCAAAGAGTGGTGTATGTGCAAACAAATGAATTTATCTTTCGGTGTGAAGTTTTGAGCAGAGTGTTCTATAGAGCAGACAATTGTGTTTAAGTAGAACTGTCATCAAGCATTTGGAGATGCTATTCTTTTAGTTCATCTAAACTATATTGTTGTCCAAATGTTATTGTAAGATAGTGAACCTTCCTTGAGGGTTGTAGCCTTGGGTCATTATATTTTGAGATGTGAGCTCTAGGCAATGTGCCTGAATGCATGTACATTTCCCATTGTAATATTTACGCATACTAATACAGAGTATCATCTTATTATGGGCAAGTTCCCACTGTGGTTTTTCCCTTAACCAGATTTTCCACGTCAAAATATTGGTGTTATTGTATGATTCTATTATTGTGATTATCTTTGTTCTTGCTGCAGTTGATCAGATTTGAAGTTGTTCTTAAATTGTTTAATTTGTTGAAAACTGATTCACCCCCCCTCTCAGTTTTACTTCATTGTTGTTGCCAACACACCTTTAATTAGGGTGTCTAATTCCACACTTTCCTAGTACCATTTTAATATCTACCATTCCTCTATGCATTATAGGACCCTTATCAATTTGAATTAATATTTAATTCAATATTATAAGTCTTATTCCACTTAATACATCATAACTCTTATTTGGGCCCTTATTTCTAGGTGTTCCCTTTATCTAAACATTATATATTTTTATACAAACTTATTTTCAGCATTATAACTCTATTATCTAGCATCTCTAAGAATCTAGGCTAAAATTGTTGGAATTGGGATGCCCCAAGCATCTCGGTTCAACACTTTTTTCCCCAAAGTTTAGGAGGATAATATTTTGGTCCTGTCCTATCCAGTACTTTTCCCAATGTAAAACTATCATAATTCTAGGTCAGCCTAAAGGTGATTTTATTATGAAATCCCTATATAAGGCATCCCTCTCAATTCATTTCAACATCTATCACCATCACATTCTCATCTATCAATTCAAGGGCAATTATTCTTCTTCAAGAGTAGATTTGATTTGAGGAGAAACAAATCACATCAAAACATTGAGGAGTTATCGTAAGAAAATTGCATGATCAATTGAATGTATAATCAATTTAGTTAATCATTTTGATCAAGCATTTCCAATTCAATTTGAATTCATTTATAGGGTTAAATCCAAACCTGGGGTTTAACTTAGACAGACCCCTATCCATAATACAATTTCCCTTCTTTTGTGTGCAAGGGACCAATCCAAGAGTTGTGGATGAAGGATCCATTAGAGGAGACAAAGGGAAATAGACCTAGCCTTTGCAGAGAACCAAGATACCCTAGAGGATCAAAATGCCCTAGAAGGACCAAGACACTCCAAGAGGACCGAGACACCCTAGGAGGACTAGGATGCCCTAGAAGGACCAAGACTCCCTGAGAGGGATAGGATTCCCATAGAGGACCAAGATGCCCAAATCCTCTTGGTCCATGCATCCCTATCCCATCTTTGGTTACAAGTTACACTTTGCATCCATGTTTTATATATGAATCCATGGCTTCATATCCAATCTGAGGTTTCCTATATATGTTGATTACTAACAATTTCATGTTATTTAGCTCTATACCTAGCATTCAAATTACCTCCTTTCAATTTTATTTTTAACTCAATGAAAAGGAATTGGAATCCAATTAGTATTCAACCCTCTTCCTAATAGAATTAGGGTTGAATCTATTGAGTTCATTCTCCTTTTAGTTGATGTTTGTGAAATAGGTAATTTACATATGCTAAACTTGTGAACCCTATTTCCATCCACTACATTTTGGTTAACCCAACTCTTCTTGCACTTGCATATTTTTTGATTTTACATAATTTCATTGCATATATTGAGTAAAAACTTCTTTGGTTACATCTTTATTGATTACAATGACATATGAGTATCTTGTTTGATCATTTGATTAGATGGAATTTTTAGTTTCTTTTGCTAGTTCAATTTCAAATTTTATTAAAGATGTTCATGGGTGTTCCCTTTCATGAAGATGATGATAACTTATCTCTTCCTTTCATCCATATCTATGATTTACCCTCTCCCAAATTCAGTCCCACCCATGAGGATGCTTTGGTGCAAGAAGAGAATATGAGAATTTATTTCAAAAATCTCCCTCCTATGGATGAAGCTTTGAAAAATGATGTTCATCCTTCTCCTAAAATGTACCTCCCTCATAAGGATAATTTGGTGCAAGAGGATGATCTTGTGTCTAACTTTCCTATTGATACCATACCCTCTTTTCATTTCAATGACCATCTCCCTAGAGATAAAGCATTACTGAATTATGTTTGTCCCTCTCCTAAAGTTTGTCTTACTCATGAAGATAACTTGGAGCAAGGTGATGATACCATTCTTATACAAAGGCCTACCCAAAATCCTAATGAAAAGCCCAAAAAAGGTTAGGCTAGTGACCCTTCAAATAATCACAAGGGTCCTGGAAGGAAGGACTCCACATGTTGGATGAAACTACACACACATTCACTAGGCTTAGGCCTACTCAAGATGAGTAAAAGGCTTTAGTACCCCAAACATGCTTTACCGGTGACCCTTACTCTTTGGGATTTTGTATTTGGCCAAGACATGACATCTAAGGACACTTCCAAACACTGGTTTTGGTTTTGGGCACCAATTCCTTATACTTCCTTTGGAAATCTACCCCTTCGACTAGTAGCCCTTCTATACCGGTATTTTGGCTTTAACTCAAAAATGTTCCACACATCCATACAAAAAAGTTACCATTTCAAAAACCCTTTTGGAAGTTATACTAATTTCCAAAATGGTTTGGCCAGATTGGCAATTGAAAGGTCTGCTCCCTTTAAAGGCTAAGAGACCTAATAAGGGCAATTAGCCCTATTTTCCAAAGCAACTACCTTTACCGGTACAACAAATAGAAAATAAACTCTATGGGAATGTGGGGGGTAGTTATAAACCTCTAATTTTAGGGTTACACACATGGAATCCACCACTATGACAACTTATGATGATTGTCCTAAAACGTGTCTTAGGTAGTCACATAGAGATGGCTACCTAATCTTTCTCTTTTCTCCACACAACAAAGTTTACCCTACTACACACCATGGAAAAAATAAAGTGCATAGGATTATCTTGCATCCATCCAAAGGAAGAGTCTTCTAATGGACTGGAGTGCAAGATAAAGCCATTTTTATTCAAAACCCTCTCCAAACCCTCAATTTTCGGGTTACAGTCAGAAGAATGGAGGCTTCTCTCTCCTCCAAAATAGTTAAGACCTTGGACCACCACAAAAAGAAATTTATTTCATCTCCCTATCTACTCCATGGATGGTGGGATCCAGATCAATTTGTACAGGCATGTACAACTCCTGCAAACTTAGAATTTATGGGAAAACTATAGTATTTTGTGTATTATTGTTTCATAAACTCCAACTAAAACATAAAAAACCATGGGAATAATTCCCAAAAATCTTATACAAATATCCAATGGTTTCCCACTGAATTTGGAGTAGGTTGGAGCTGTTGAAAGGCTCCCCCCAACCGATTTATGAAAAGTTGCATTTTACAACAACATTTTTGCAATTTTGCACAAAAAGTTGTCATACTCTCTAAGGTTTGGATGCACATACATGGACCAAACAAACACACATAAAAAATGTCTAAAACCTATCAAACACAAATCTAAACCATCTACTACCCCTTTTTTACCACATTGTCCCAATTAGCTTCTTAAATTCCCTAATTGGTGACTTAAATTACCTAATTGGTGACATGGGCTTACATGGTGGGGTTTATTTGCATACATGAAACACAAGACACACTAACACACCCTAATGATCCTAGTATTCATCCTTAGGATCATGAATATCTTATTGATGAGGTTCTCCTACACCATACTCCTCGGGAGAAGAGATCTCAAGCCCACTTGAGATCAGAGTTTGTAAAGCTGCACCATGATTGGATATTTGCTCACTTGTCATCCAAACTAGCTCAGAGTCTGGTTTGTCCTACCAATCCACCAAGTACTCAATGTAATCCTTGTTCCTTGTCTTCTTTGTGACTCTAGTGTCTAACACTTTTCTCAACTTAGGTGATTCATGCCTTGGAATTTCATTGTCTGCTGCAACCTGCATTGGTTCTTCTTCGTCATTTCCATCACCTTTGAAAAGTGTAAAATCACACAAATTAAAAATGGGTGATAATCCAAGATCAGGATGAAGTTGGATCTTATAGGAATTTTGTCCACACTTCTTCAATATATGACATGGTCCAATCTTCCTTTTCATGAGTTTGCTATATTTGCCTTTTGGGAGTCTCTCCTTCTTCAAATGTGCTCATACTAGATCCCCAACATTAAACTATACGTCTCTCTTCTTCTTATCAGCATGAGTCTTATACTTCACTATAGATTGTTGGAGATGAGACTTGACTTGGTCATGCACCTCTTTGATGGCTGATGCAAAAGCTTCACTATCTACACTAATGACTTCTTCTTTGGGTAAATCTCTTAACTCCAACACTCCCCTTGGGTGGATGCCATATATAATATAGAAAGGAGATTTACCGGTACTCCTATTTATGGTGTCATTGTATGAGAATTCTACCTATGACAAAATGTTGTCCCACTTCTCTCCATGTTGCCTTGTCAAACACCTTAATAGGTTTCCCAATGACCTATTAACAACTTTAGTCTACCCATCCGTTTGAGGATGGTAGGCTGATGGGAAAGATAGGTTAGTCCCCAACTTCTTCCAAAGAGTCCTCCAAAAGTGACCTATGAACTTCACAGCTTTGTCTGAAATAATGTTTAGGGGAAATCCATGTATCCAGACTATCTCTTTGAAGAATAGGTCTACAACATTTGAGGTATCACAAGAAGTCTTAAATGGAAAGAAATGAAGCATTTTACTTAGCCTGTCCACCACTACAAAGACACTATGAAATCCTCTCCTTATCCTAGATAGACCCAACACAAAGTCCATACTTATTCTCTCCCATGGCCTAGAAGGAATGGGTAAGGGCTGATACAAACCTACATTTGTAGACTTCCCCTAGGCTTTCTGACATATGACACATGTCTCCACAAACTTCCTTACATCTGCCTGCAACTTAGGCCAAAAATAATGTCTCTTCACAAGGTCTAGGGTCTTGTCAAGTTCAAAATGACTCGCCATAGCTCCACAATGCTTCTGCCTAATAATATTCAACCTCATGGAACACTTAGAAATACACAATTTCACTCCTTTGAACAACAATCCATCTTGTATCAGAAACTTAAAAAACTCAATATGATACTGGTCACCAAAAGTTTCACATACCTTGTAGATCTCTCCAAATTCTTCATCAGCATCATACATACTCTTCAAGGAATCAATACCAACACTCTCCATCTTAATTTGGTTGACAGTTAAGACCCTCCTGCCCAAAGCATCTGCAACTTTGTTCTTGACTCCCTTCTTGTGTTTGAGGGTGATTGTGAAGGCTTGTAGGGTTTGAACCCACTTCATGTGCCAATGGTTTAGGTTCTCTTGGATATTTATGAAACTGAGTGCCTGATTATCAATAAAAACTATAAACTTCTTTGGCAATAAATAGTGCCTCCACTTCTTCAAAGACTATACTAGAGCATGCATCTCCAAGTCATAAGATGGGTATCTTTTCTTAGCATCATTTAGCTTTTCCCTGAAAAAGGAAATAGGCCTTCCTTCCTGACTGAGCACTACTCCAATAGCCATGTGGCTTGCATCACATTCCACCTAAAATATCTTGTTGAAGTCTAGTAAGGAAAGGATTGGTTGTTCTACAACCTTCTTCTTCAATGTCTCAAATGAATCATTTGCCTCTTTTGTCCAACTGAACCTGCATGTTTGTCCTCCCTTTATGGTGTCAAGCATGGGTGCACAAACATGACTAAATCCTCTTATGAACTTCCTATAAAACTTTGCTAACCCATGGAAACTTCATACATCATTCATAGTTCTAGGTGTAGGCCAAGACAATATAGCACTTACCTTCTCTTGGTCCATTTTCAACTCACCTTGTGAGATTACAAAACCCAAGTAGATGATCTCCTCCTGCATGAACAAACACTTATCCAAATTTATCATTAGCTACTCTTCATGTAACCTCTTGAGAACCATATCTATGTGTTTGAGGTGCTCTTCCCTCGTGTGACTGAAGATCAAGATATCATCTAGGTATACTATGACAAATTTTCCTATGAATTCCACCAAGACTTCATTCATCAACCTCATAAATGTACTAGGGGCATTGGACAACCCAAATGGCATGAATTTCCATTCATACAACCCTTCATTAGTTTTAAAATTTGTCTTCCATTCATCCCTTGGCCTTATTCTAATCTGATGGTATCCACTTTTTAGATCCATTTTTGTAAAATACTTGGCACTCCCTAAGAAATCAAGTAAATCCTCTATTCTAGGGATTGGGAGCCTATACCTTATGGTTATCTTGTTGATGGCTCTTGAGTCTATACAAAGCCTCCAAGTGCCTTCTTTCTTGGGTGCAAGGACTTTTGGTACTGCACATGGGCTTAGACCTTTACCAATCAGTCCATTTTCAAGCAACTCTTCAATCTGCCTTGCCATTTTTGCATTCTGGTTTGGGGTGAGCTTGTAGGCTACTTTGTTTGGAAATGTAGATCCAGGGATCAGATCTATGCAATGATTGATGTCCCTTACCAGTGGTAGGGACCTTGGTATTCCATCTGAGATGATGCCTTTATGCTTATCAAGAAACTATCTGACTGTCGAGTCTATGTGCTTTGGTCCTCCTTCTTTCTCTTCTGCAAACTTCTCTTTCCTTGTCACCTTGGGACTAGGCATGAGGGCATAGAAAACTACACCTTTCTCTGCAATCTCTTTCATGAACTATTTACCTTCTACTATCAACACTCTTATATCCTTCCCTTTTGATTCCATCTCTTCCTCTATCAGAGGTAGGAGTTCTATCACCTTCCCATCTTTGGTGATTGAGTAGGTGTTTCTCAACCCATCATGATGAGCTTTCAATTCATACTACCATGGTCTCCCAAACAAGAGATGGCATGCATCCATTTTGGCTATGTCAAATAGTAATCTATCCTTGTAAGATCCAATCTAAAACTCCACCCAATCCTGCTCTTCCACCACTACTTGTTGACCTTGGGTGAGCCATGAGACCTTATAGGGGTAAGGGTGAGGAAACTTCCTAAGTTTAATCTTTTCTACCATTTCAAGTGATACAAAACTTTCAGTGGATCTAGAGTCTATCATAACCTTGCATACCTTTCCTCCTGCCTTGCAAGTGGTTTTGAAAAGAGATTTCCTTTGTGTAGGCTCCTTATCAGGTACCTTCATGGTGGTTACTACTCTCCTCATTATTAGAGCCTCTCCTCTTTCAGGATAGACATAGCTATCAGGAGCATTAACACTTTGATAAGTATTTTCACTTGCCACACTTTGACAATTAGATTCCTACACCAAATTTCTTCTCCTTTCTCCCATGGAGCTAAAAGCCTTCTCCAAACATCTATTGGCCATGTTCCCTTCTTGGTTGCAGTTGTAACATCTAGGAGGTCCTCTGTTGGCATTTTTTATGTTTATGTTGTGATTGTCATTGATGGACACACACTTGCTTTGAGATCACTTTTTGTATGTAAGAGTTATGCTCAACCGGTATTTGTTCCAAACCGGTATTGCATTATAGTCTATAGGCTATTAGTGTTTTGCCGATCTCAAGCAGTATGGAGATCTCAAGCAGTTCAAGGATCTCAAGCGAAGCAAAGAAATTGAAGCAAAAATTATCATTTTCTCAGTCTTCATTTTTGGACAACCGGTAATCAGTTTAATGTTTGAACCGGTATTACTCTGTGATGAGGTACCAACCAGTAATCGGTAAAGTTGTATGAAGCAGTAATACTATGTGATGAGTTACCAACCAGTATTTATGTGATGAGTTACCATCCACCGACACTTTGATGATGATTTGTGTCGTGTTATCAAATGTGTCTAGATGCAATGAACCTAGGAACTTGCAATGTAATCCTATTGGACCGACATGAAATCAAATTATTTTTTAAGGACATCATGTCTAGGGTTTTGAAGTGAGTAGCTGTAAGGGTTTTTGGTGGTTGATGAGTTTTTGTATGTGCGATCTTAGAAGAGAAGATCAAGCCTATGTGCTGTAACAAAGTGTGTATTTACTAAAGACCGAAGTAATGTTGAAATGCATTGGCAATGAGCTATCATGGATCTAACCAAGTAGATTGTGCTATTTTCTAGATCATTCACTTGTTGATTACTCACATCTTCAACAAGTCTGAAACCCTTAACTGAGTAGGCCCAGAAAAGCCTTTGTAAATACTCTAACAAGGTGGTTCACATCTATGGATCTGAAATCCTCTCACAAGGTAGTCTTTAATCGAACTTATCTCCTAACAAAGATTGAGATTCCTAACAGGATCTGTTCTGGTAAAGAACATTGTATGACCTTAACCGATCTGGTTACTATTCTGCATATAGTTAATTGTGAGTTTCATCTCACCGTGGTTTTTCCCATTTGGGTTTCCATGTCAAAATATCTTGTGTTATGGTGATTTTGCTTCTATGGGTGAATGCCTTATTTTCTGTTTGGTTTGCATTTGTGTTAACTAGTTTGTTAGTTAAATTGTTATACTGGTTTACTGCTAGACTGTTAAAGTGTTTAAGTTTAGTATTTTCTGGTATACTAATTCACCCCCCCCCCCTCTTAGTATTCATCAATTGGTATCAGAGCCAACCTTTCTATAAGTTTAACCAATTGGAAAGAGATATGGGGGAATACCCTATAAGGGAACTTACTCATCAGCTCACTCAGTCTGAGAAAGCCTATGATGAACTCAAAGTCAAGTATAAGGCCTCTCTGGAAAAAAGGAGAGAGCATGCTAAGAAATTGATGGAGCTAACTGAAAACAGTTCCTCTGATGAAGCGGACATGTAAGCCCTAGTTGAAGAAGTTGAAAAGCTAAATGAGTCTAATGCCAACCTGAGAAGGGAACTTGAAGGACTGACTATCAGGATGTGTCAAGAGCTTGAGAATCGGAGAAAAGATGAAGATATGGTAAAAGACAAAGATCATGAGATCTCCAAGCTGAAGCAAGAAATCAGTGCAGTTGCTGCTCATCTCCAAGAGAGAAAAGTGGAAAAAGAGGAAATGCAAGGTGAAATAAACATGGCTATTTCTAAGAATGCAACCTTGAAGGAATCCAATGCTTCTATTACCAAAGAACTCATTAAGTCAAAGGAAATACTTGCCAAATTCAATAAGAGCACTGTCAAGCTAGAGAAAAAGCTTGAATCAGCAAAACCGGTGAAGAATACCACTGGACTTGGTTTTTCTGGTTACAAGGAAGGTGAGACCTCTAGAGAAAAAGATGTGGCATCAAAGAAGCAACCAACACCAAAGAATAAAGGTAAGAAAAAGCTCAAACCTGTTTGCTTTAATTGTCTCAAGGAAGGGCATACTGCTAATGTATGTAGAAACAAGGCTTACAATAACTTTCCTTACTTTCTAAACAATAAGCCTAGATCCAATAGATTCAATGGAAATTGTTATGCATGCAACAAGTTTGGGCATAGAGCATCTGAATGCAGGTTTGTCATGCACAACACCGGAAGGTATCCTCAAAGAAGCCAAGGAGTTTTACCTGAACCCTCTGGGAACTGAAATCCTAACCAGTTTAATACTTACAATTATCAGTTATTGAGCGGTGGCTATCAAGCGGCAACTAGATGAAGAGAAACCTATTTGATTTGTCATGGTAGTGGTCACACTGCTGCAATATGCAGAAGGAAGAATGGAAACATGAATAATGGACCTTGGAGAGCACCTGGAATGATTTGCTATCATTGCAACAAATCGGGTCATACAACAAGATTCTGAAGAACGAGAAAGAATATATCGGATGATATACCGGTCACTCCGGAAGGAAAGATTGATGCTGAAACTATTCAAATAGATATGAAGAAAATTTGGAAGAAGAAGCCAGAAGAAATGTCTCAAGAAGAACCGGTTTCTGCACCTAGTGTGGAAGTCATTGAACCGACAAACTAAGCTACATAAAGGCTTAGGGGGAACAAATCAGTGAAATGTTTTGAACCCCCAGTTTACACCGGGAAAAGACCTTAACTGGTATGTGATACCTATCAATTGGAAGAAGACTAGAAATGGTAAAAGGCAAATTAGGGTTTACACCCTAATAGTGGAGCATTTATTCTAGTAGGTGAAGAATTCATTTAAAAAGGGATTTTCAAGTCATTTTCACTTATCAGTTTTCGAGCAAAGGAGTTTTCAAGTGCAGAGCGACAAAAGGTGATTTGTCTTGCAATTCAGAGAGATTTAAAAACCTTGAAGAAGAATCTGAAGATTTCATCAATCGGTCAAGTGTGGAACTCAAAGTGGTAATCCAGCAACTGAAGTAGTGAGTGACTAAGTGGAAGTTGCAAGCCCTAAATCTTGACTTTCAAAGGTATTTTTTGATTTTCTTTGTTTATCATGGCTTCAACATCGCACTCTAGTTCTAGTGCACCTATTGATTCAGTTGATTTCATACAACAGAAGGCAAAATATAATGCCCTATCCCAAATTCCCGCTGGTGTTATAGTAGAGGAAGGTATTTCAAATTACATTGATTGTAAAATTGAAGACCTAGGATCTCTAGTGATCCATTCTCAGTTGAGTTTGTTTTGCGGAAAGGACAAGAAGATCAAACTGGAATTCAGCATCTTGGAAAAGAAGCAGTTTCACAATGCGGTTTATTTCCTTGAAGAATTCTCAGATGATCACATTCGCATCATTCTAAGCAGAGTGCATGGTGACAAAATGTATTTAGAGTGGATGCATGACATCACATCGGAAGCAATTCATGCCGTCACCAGTTTCTGTAACATTGGGGAAGTGCCAGCCCTAAGGAAGATCAGCAAGATTGAAATGAATAAGCTCACCGGTTATGTAAGTGACCAAAGGGGAATGACCTTGAATACCATCAAGGATGATCTGGTCAAGTATGTCTGCATGGTGATAGGTTACCGGACATTCTATGCTAGCAGAATCAACTCTATCTTTGCTGCAGTGGTAAATGCTAGGTACAGGATGATTATGGAAGATGCCTCATTTGATTTATGCACTTGTATGAAACTCCTAGTGAATCTGAAGTCAATAAAACAAGACAATGCCTTGAGATTTAAATTCAGACAACTATGGGTTGGATTGTTCTTCTACTTCCAAGGCTACTTTCCAGGAGTGGGTGATATTCAGTGGTCTACTGACCAACCGGTTACAAAGCAAATCAGGGAAAGTCTACAAGCAGTTGGAACCAGTTACCCTGAAGTCCTAAACAAATACTTTGATAAGTTTAGATGCAAGATGAGCCAAAGGGTGAGAATATCTAGTGATATTGTCAAGAAGTATGAAGAGGACATCTACTTTATCATCAAAGTAGATGAGTGCATAATGGAGGCTGTTGAGCCCAGAAAGGAAGAAGTGGAGCCTATGGGTTATGAGGTAATGTATGACATGCTGGACGGGTATGCTTGTGCCCTACTTGCCTCACCACTTGATCCCAAGGAGAAGAGAACTGACACCTATCTAGAGAGGATTGCACTATTTGAGGAGCCCTCAGTGAAGAAAGGGAAGGCAGTACCATCTATATCGGCACCAGTTACTCCAGCGAGTCCTAAAGTGTCCAAACAGTCACCGAAAAAGAAGAAACCAGAAGTTGCACCTGCCAAAGTCTTTGAGAGAAAGTGGAAAACAAAAAGCAACACACTAGACTTAGAAGACACTATATCTGAAGAACTGCCTAAGAAGACTAGGCAAACAAGGAAGAAGACAAAGGCAACCAACAGTGAACTGGCGTCATCAGCACTGGTAAATATTGATATCTCCTCTTACAAACCTTTGACACATTATCAAAGAACCATTAAGAATATTAAGAGGAAGGTGCTGAGTGACTTAGTAGATTATTTTGATGATTTCAATGATAATGAGAAGGAGGAAGTAGAATGGGCAGTCATTTAGTATTTATGTATTAATGACCGGTCGCCATCAGAAATTAAATCTATGACATTGGATTCTTTATATAATTCTTTAGACAACAAATGACACATTGCCATAGAAAAAGAATAGGAAATAAGAGAGGAAATATTTGCACAATATTTTCTTGATGTGTCCAATTCTGAACTCTATGAAGTTATGGCAAAATATAAAGGCCTCTTCTTTATGCGAAGAAGGAGACTCTTGTTGCTAGAAGGGAAAGTCCTTGAGGTGGTAAAAGATACCCACTCTCATGCTCAAGCTACTTTGAAATTTCATCAAGTATCCGAAGCCAACAAGAAGGATAAACAAGAATTGGAAATTGCAAAACCGGATGAGGTATATAACAGTGAGGGAGAATAGGTCACTAAGCAAATGGACCCCATTGATGTTGATGCCCTGAACAGTGAAGATATTACCCTTGATACACCATCAGAAATGGTAGGACAGGAGAAGTAGGATGAGAAGAAGCAAAAGGAAGAGAAGAAGAGAAAGGAAGAGGAGAAGAGAAAGGAAGAAGAGAAGAAATAGGAAGCAGAGAAGAAGAAAGAAGAGTGGAAAGAGGAAGAGGAAAATAAGAAGAAGGAAGATGAGAAGAAACAAGAAGTGAAGAAGAAGAAGGAAGAAGAGTAGAAATAGGAAGAGGAGAAGAAGAAGAAGGAATATGAGAAGAAACAAGAAGAAGAGAAGAAGAAGGAAGAAGAGCAGAAATAGGAAGCAGAGAAGAAGAAGAAGGAAGAGGAAAGGAAAGAAGAAGAGAAGAAGAAAGAAGAAGAAAGGAAGAAGGAAGAAGAGAAAAGAAAGAAATAAGTTGAAGAGCAGAAGAAAGTAGAAGAAGATAAGCAGAAAGCCAAAGAAAAGGAGGAAGTGGCAAAGAGTGCTCATACAGAGACCCCAAAGGCAACCGGTGATAAAGCCAAACTAGCTGACATCACCAGTCCCATTGACCTCTAGTTTGCCAATGAAATGGAGCTACTACAAAGCATTAAGCTTTCTCAAGAGTGATTGGATGCACTAAGGAGGCAAAAGGAGGAAGATGTGATTCAAACTATGGTGGAAACTCTCACCAGTCTCCCAAGTATCGATTCCACTCTAGCTCAATTGAAGCTCTTATGCGCGGTTGTAGAGGACCAAGTGCAATTTCTGGAAGATATTGCTGAAGCCAATGCAAAAAAGAAGCATCAAAAGGCTCTGAGCACTGCCTTGGTGAAGAAGTTGGATGAGCTCTGGTCCAATCTGCAGAAGGCACAGAAGGACATTAAAGATGTTTTGGATGAGGGGAATCTACTACTCAACAAGATATGTCAACCTCATCTATTCTGTGATGATGTGCTTGCTTAGAAAGACAAACTGCAAACTTATTTGTAGACATTCATAAGCACCTTCAAGATGCCATATGATTCCTTTACCGCTTATGGGCAAACTATTCACCGGTTTCAACTTCAGGCTGCAAGAATTGAGTTGGAGATCAAAAATCGGACCAGGGATTTACAGGAACTACAACTGGTTCTACTACCAAGACTGCAAATACTTCAGAAATGCTATCTCAATCTAGATGCCTTGATGGTTACTCAAGAGATGAGTACCTTGGACACCATGGAGGAATAGGTATCCCAGATGCAAACGGAGAGTGAAGTTGCTACCTCAGTGCTTGAGTCATGGTCTGTATCCATGAAGACATTTATGCATGACTTTAAATCAGTTTTTGACAAGTTTCACTCTTTATTGTAATAAACTCTTATTATTTTAATGCTAATGGACATAGGGGTTATTCAGCTACACTTTGTCATTGTTGGCAAAGGGGGAGTAGTATTTTATATTTATTCAAAATTTTGATGCATGCTATGTATACTTTCATGTTTATCTGGGTAAGGGAGTAGTATACATTGTATTTTCTGCAAAAGGGAAAGTGTATATGCTTAGGGGGAGTAGTTTTGATTCTAGCATATTTTTGTTGTAAAACACTTAGATGTCAAAATTTTCCTAAGTGTTTCCATCAATGCCAAAGGGGGAGATTGTTGGCATTGTTTATGTTTATGTTGTGATTGTAATTGATGGACACACACTTGCTTTGAGATCACTTTTTGTATGTATGAGTTATGCTCAACCAGTATTTGTTCCAAACCGATATTGCATTATAGTCTATAGGCTATTGATGTTTGCAGAAAGTGTTTTACCAATCTCAAGCGGTATGGAGACCTAAAGTGGTTCAAGGATCTCAAGCGGAGAAAAGAAACTGAAGTAGCAGTGATCATTTTCCTAGTCTTCATTTTTGGACAACTGGAAATTGGTTTAATGTTTAAACTGGTATTACTCTATGATGAGGTACCAACCGGTAATCAGTAAAGTTGTATGAACTGGTAATACTTTGTGATGAGTTACCAACTAGTATTTATGTGATGAGTTACCAACCGGTATTCATGTGATGAGTTACCATCCACCGACACTTTGACGGTGATTTGTGCTGTGTTATCAAATGTGTCTAGATGCAATGAACGTAGGAACTTGCAATGTAATCCTATTGGACTAACATGAAATCATATTCTTTTTTAAGGACATCATGTCTAGGGTTTTGAAGTGTGTAGCTGTAAGGGTTTTTAGTGGTTGATGAGTTTTTGTATGTGCGATCTTAGAAGAGAAGATCAAGTCTATGTGCTGTAACAGAGTGTGGATTTACTAGAGACTAAAGTAATGTTGAAATGCATTAGCAATGAGCTATCATGGATCTAACCAAGAAGACTATGTTATTTGCTAGATCATTCACTTGTTGATTACTCACATCTTCAACAAGTCTAAAACCCTTAACCGAGTAGGCCCAGAAAAGCCTTTGTAAATCCTCTAACAAGGTGGTTCACATCTGTGGATTTGAAATCCTCTAACAAGGTAGTCTTTAATCAGACTTATCTCCTAACAGAGATTGAGATTCCTAATAGGATCTATTCTGGTAAAGAACATTGTATGACCTTAACCGATCTGGTTACTATTCTGTAGATAGTTAATTGTGAGTTTCATCTCACCATGGTTTTTCCCATTTGGGTTTCCATGTCAAAATATCTTGTGTTATGGTGATTGTGTTTCTGTGGGTGAATGCCTTATTTGCTGTTTGGTTTGCATTTGTGTTAACCTATTTGTTAGTTAAACTGTTATACCGGTTTATTGCTAGACTATTAAAGTTTTTAAGTTCAGTATTTTCTGGTATACTAATTCACCCCCCCTCTTAGTATTCATCATCCTCTGCCTTGGGATCTTCCTCTAGAGGGTGGTCTTCTACCCCTAAAGCTTCCTCTTGGATTGTAGCCCCCTCCTTGGTTGTAACTATTCTCTCCTCTAGTGCCTTCTTTGTTAGAGTCTCCTTGGTAACCAAAACCATTTCCTCTACCTCTGAAAGGGCCTTTTCCTCCTCTTTGTTGTCTCCCTTTACCTCTTCCATTTTGAACCTACCTTCTCTTCAACTTCTCCTCCACCTTAAGTGCCAATTGAAAACACTTTTGGACTATCTTTGGGGTGTGGAGATTCAAGTCTTCTTGGATTTTAAATATCAATCCATTGAGATACCTTGCCACCTTCTCATCTTCACTCTATTTCACCTTAGTCCTCACACACAACTTCATGAACTCCTTGGTATAGGAACTCACATCCATCCCCTTTTCTTTCAAATTTTGTCTCCTGCTATGCAATTGGATATTGTAATCCATTGGGACATAGGCTTCTTTAACCAAATCCATCATCTTCTTCCATGTAGCTACTCTTCTCTTTCCCTCTTTCACCCTCTCATCCTGGATGAAAGTCCACCAAGTTAGTGCAGCCCCTTTCATTTTGGATTGGGCCATCTTCACCCTCTGGTGGTCTAGTATATCTTCACTCTCAAAGAAATTGTCCAAGGAGTCTATCCACTCCATCACTATATTAGGCATCCATTGTTCTTCTTTTCATGGACTTGAGGACACTCATCATGGGTCTTTGGTCTATAGGTAACTCTAGCTCTTCCTGCATAGGGATCTCCTCTTCATCCCCTTCTTCTCCAGAGTCTCTCTCTCCCCTCTCCACTATGTCCTTTAACCAATCCATCTCATTTATCAAGGCCTGGTTCTCAGCCTTGACTTCTCTTCTCTCTGCCATCTTCTTCTTCGCTAGGACATTCATTTCTACATTGGTCATTCTTGAAGGTGCCTCATGGGATCCTTCTTCTTCTGACATCTTGTCTTCTCCTTCTCTTCCAAAGGACACTCCTTTTCTTGGATACCACTTATGTAGAGGCTTACCTAAACATGTAATGACAAGACAAAAAAAGGTTAGGCTAGTGACCCTTCAACTAATCACAAGGGTCCTGTAAGGAAGGACTCCACACCTTGGATGAAACTACACACACATTCACTAGGCTTAGGCCTACTCAAGATGAGTAAAAGGCTTCAATAACCCAAACATTCTTTACCGGTGACCCTTACTCTTTGGGATTTTATAGTTGGCCAACACATGACATATAAGGACACTTCCAAACATTGGTTTTGGTTTTGGGCACCAATTCCTTATACTTCCTTTGAAATCTACTCCTTCGGCTAGTAACCCTTCTATACCGGTATTTTAGCTTTAAATAAAAAATTTTCCACACATCCATACAAAAAAATTACCATTTAAAACACCCTTTTGGAAGTTATACTAATTCCCAAAATTTTTTGGCCAAATCTGCAATTACAAGGTTTGCTGCCTTTAGAGGCTAAGAGACCTAATAAGGGCAATTAGCCCTATTTTCCAAAGAAAATACCTTTACCATTACACCAAATGGAAACTCAACTCTATGGGAATGTTGGGGGTAGTTAGAAACCTCTAATTCTAGGGTTAAATGCCTAGAATCTACCGCTATGACAACTTATGATGACTATCCTAAAACTTGTCCTAGGTAGTCACATAGAGATGCCTACCTAATCTTGCTCTTTTCTCCACACAACAAAGTTTCCCTTGCTACACACCATGAAAAAACTAAATTAAAGAGTCTTATCTTACATCCCTCCAAAGGAAGAGTCTTCTAATGGACTGGAGTGCAAGATAAAGCCATTTTTATTCAAAACCCTCTCCAAACCCTTAATTTTCAGGTTACAATCAAAAGAATGGAGGGTTCTCTCTCCTCTAGAATAGTTAAGACCTAAAAAAACTTCCAAAAGAAATTTATTTCATCTCCCTATCTACTTCATGGATGGTGGGATCTAGATCAATCTGTATAGGCACGTACAACTCTTGCAAACTCAAAATTTCTGGGAAAACTGTAGTATTTTGTGTATTATTGCTTCATAAAATCCAACTACAACATCAACAACCTTGGGAATCATTCCCACAAGGCTTATACAACTCTCCAATGGTTTCCCACCTAATTTATATTAGGTTGGAGCCATTGAAAGGCTTCCCCCAACCGATTTACAAAAAGTTGCACTTTTGCACCAAAAGTTCCATTTTACAAAAGTTGCTTTTTTGCAATTTTGCACAAAAAGTTGTCATAATCTCTAAGGTTGGGATCCACATACATGGACCAAAAAAACACACATAAAACATAACTAAAACCTATTAAACACAAATCTAAACCATCTACTACCCCTTTTTTACCACATTGTCCCAATTGGCTTCTCAAATTGCCTAATTGGTGACATGGGCTTACATGTTGGGGTTTATTTGCATACATGAAATACAAGACATACTAACACACCCTAATGATCCTAGTCTTCATCCTTAGGATCATTAATATATTTTTTATGAGGTTCTCCTATACCACATTCCCTTCATGACAATATTTCCAATGCTCTTCCTCCTAAAGGTGAATATTTAATGCATAAAGAACCTATCAAGTCAATGCCATTTTTGATGATAAGAAACTAAAAAGATATCTTGGCTATTTCTTAAGAGTTGTAAAAATCATATGTGAAAGAAGTGATATGAAAAGACAACTAACACAAAAGTATAATCTTGAAGTGCCTCACACATATAACACTAGAATCAATAAGAAAAATTCCAATGTTCTTCTCACTTCTCTTCCTTCCACCCCTCATATTAAGAAACATAGTGTTAGGGAATCTAATCTTGTTGAGAAAATTCATACCATATTAAGCTAAGATCTCCCATTGGGGTTTGACCATGGGCTAATCCAAGAAGCTTTACAAAAGGTAGTTTCCCCTCCTAATCCAAACTTTATTTTATTATATCACAAATGAAAATTTCTTTCTACAGAGGTTGAAAATAGAAATGATACCCTTATGATCACTCTTTGAATTTATGAGAAAATAATAATGTTAGACAATTCAAATAACTGAAAGACAGCTGAGAGGGGGGGGAGGGGGGTGAATTAGTTGTCATAGATTACTAGAACATTTAGAATTTAAAACTTTAATACGAGAACCCAAAAAATTAATATCGGAATGCTTAAACCAAATTCTGAAATAATAAATAAACTAATTAAGCATAAACAATAATCAGAGAATAAATACCATCCACACGACACCAAGATTTATACGTGGAAAACCCGGTAAAGGGAAAAACCACAGTGGGAAGCCTACCCACAGTTAGATAATACTTCTGTAGTAAGTATGTGAATTACAATTGAGGGCCATGTGCTTGTAGGAAGGCCAACATCCTAGAGCGCACTGCTCATCACAAAAGGAGTCTCACTGACTACATAGAAATCTAGACTACAATCCGGAAGAATAAATGAACTGTAAAGATAGCATCTCCTATGCCTGAGTATAGTTTCAGTTAAGCTTAATACCAGAGGACTAAATCATCTTACATAAACCCAAATAGATCTCCAATGATCGACCAAATCCTCTACCTCAGTGATATTACATTATTCACACATTACATATCTATATCCCATACCATGATGATCTACAATGAGATCTTGCATCATATATATACAAACCCTCGACCATAAACAATCAGGTCGGTCACCAAACAATAAACCAATTACATAATTACATAACATGTCGGCCTTAGACCAAACAAATAATATATAATTCATAAGACATCCTAAAAACACATCGAGAGGTCCAATCCACACGTTACATTAAGCCAGTCCATAACCTAGATCAACCAGGACCCAATATAGGTCCACACACTAAAGAAATGATCCCAATCTACCAAGTCTCAAACATGATCACCATCAAAATCCTAAATCCATACCATAAGCTATACCAACACCACTTATGCAATTCATCAAAGATCTTCATCAAAAGCTCTGCCAATGAAACCCTCGCCGGAACCACAAACAAAGTTTCCAAGCAAATAGGATAACATCTGATCACCAGACCAAAACCAATTGACTGAAAATGAACATGAATATGAGAAATCCAATTCCATAACCAAATCATATTGAAGCATATCAGATTATGCTAGATCCAAACCAACTAGAAACCACTCAACCTATCGGGACCAAAAGGGTGTCAATAAAGCATCCAAAACAGCTAGTGTTGACATCAATGACAAAACATCAATGAAACACATAATCAATTCCTCCAAATGGCCAACAATATCCCCCTTTGGCATTGATCACAACACTAAATGTGAAAACCATCTAAGTACCAAGAAATGCCAAACAAGTCTTCCCCAATGGAAGACAACCAACAATCTCCCACATAAAGATATAGCAATGAAGTTCTAAAATAAAGACCAAACTCCCCCTTTGAATGATATTTTTGTAAAGCTCTGAATTACACATATATCTCTCCGCCTAATGTATACAACTCCTTAAGTTTTTCACATCAATATCTCTCCCCCTTTGACATCAATGCTAGAAATCTGACATAAATATCAAAGCAAAAACATAAACTACTGAAACACGAAGCTAACTACTTCCTTAGAGAAATAGCATCCCCATATTAGTGTTGAAATGAATAATATCTCTGATAGTACATACCAGACTGATGCCAGAAAGAATCAATTAGTTCTCTACCAGAGGGGCGGAAACCCCTAACTTGTCTCTCAGGTACTCAATTGGTTCTTAAGGCAAAGGTTTAGTGAAAATATTTGCAATCTTCTTTTTAGTGTTCAAATAAACTAGTCTAACTTCATTTTCTTCCACCTTTGCCTTCAAAAAGTTATACTTGATAGATATGTTCTTTGTCTTAGAGTGAAATACCAAATTCTTTGATATGTCGATAGCAGCAGAGTTATCACAGTGAATAACTATCGGTCCAGTGCAATGCACTTTGATATCCTTCAACATTTGCTTCATCCATAGAACCTCTGTATAGTTAGTAGCAGCAACAACATACTCAACTTAAACAATAGATAAAGAAGTACATGACTACTTCTTGCTGATCCATGAAACCAACTTCTTTCCAAGAAAGAAAGCTTCTTGTTGATCCATAAAACCAACTTCTTTCCAAGAAAGAAAGCTCCACCAGAAGTAGTTTTCTGATCATCAACATCTCTAGCCTAATCAACATCTTTAATCATAGATTTGTATCTTGTAGGATTTACCGGTGCATAAACATCTTTCCTTGTCAATTTATCACTTGTAACCATAGGAGTACTTACCAGTTTAGAATCTCCCATACCAAATTTCTTCAACAATTCCATAGCATACTTAGTTTGACAGATAAAAATACCTTTATCAGTCTGAGTAATCTGCAAACTTAAGAAAAATTTCATTTCCCCAATTATAGACATTTCAAATTCTTTCTCCATGTTCTTAGAAAATTCCATGCACAACTTATCTTCACCTCCAAAAATGATTTCATCAACAAACATTTCAATAATTAGTATATCATCATCAATGATCTTATAATATAAATTACTATCAACATTACCCTTAGTAAAACCAAGGTTCAAAAGATATTTATCCAACCTTGCATACCAAGCTCTAGGTGTCTATTTCAATCCATATAAAGAGTTCCTTAACTTGCAAACCATGTTTGTATCATCTGAAAGTGAAAAACCATCAGGTTGCTCAATATAAACTTCCTCATCAAGATCCCCATTAAAAAATGCATAGTTAACATCCATCTGATAAACCTTGTAGTTTTTATGGGCAACATAGGCAAGAAATAATCTTACAGATTCAATCCTAGCTACAGGTGCAAAAGTCTCACCATAATCAATTCCTTCCTTCTGAGAATATCCTTTACAAATCAATCTAGCCTTGTTCCTTACAACTTGACCATCCTCATTCAATTTATTCCTGAAAATCCCATTTAGTTCCAATAACATTCTTATTTTTAGCCTAGGGAACTAAAGTCCATGTGTTATTCTTCTCAATCTGATCTAATTCTTCTTCCATAGATTTCAACCAATATTCATCTTTACATGCCTAAATCGATGATACCAGTTCAAATTGAGAAATTAAACATACCTCATTAGTTGCAAGTCTTCTTCTTGTCATCACTACATTGTTCTTATGCCCAATGATTTGATCTTCTGAATGATTCAATCCCACATACCTAGGAGTCTTCTGACTCTCTATTCCTCTTCCTGGTTCTTTAGTTACTGTTGAATTTTATGATACTGCCAGAATAACTGGTTCAACACTCTATTTCGGTAAAGTTTCTACCAGTTTAGATATAATTATTTCCACTGCATGTTCTTGCTCATAAACTCTGATTTGAATTCTATTCAGCTCATCCACCTTGACATTAGCATTCTCCACAATTATCTGCAATCTCTTCTTATAACATCTATACACCTTGATTTCATTAGAATAACCAAGAAATATGCCTTCATCATGTAGGTCCCAAGGACAACTGAGAAGGGGGGGGGGTGAATTAGTTGTCTAATAAGTTCAAACCAAAATCTTATTAACCAACTTATTGCTTAATACCAGTAAGATAGTTAATTGTGCCGGTAAACAGTGTTAACAGGAAATGTTGTACTGGTGAGAATTAATGCATGAAACATAAGCACAAAGTCAACCACAACACATGACACAAATATTTGTATGTGGAAACCCTGTAAGGGGAAAAACCATGGTGGGAAACCTTACCCACAATCAGATGATACTACTGTAGATAGTAAGTGTACAAAGAGGGGTCTGCACATGTAGAAAGGCCAACAGCCTAGAGCTCACTGCTCAAACACAAATGGGAGTCACACTAACTACAGTTGGATGGTTAAGTCCAATAAGAATGTACTGCACAAAATAGCATCTTCATATGCTAGATTCAGTACCGGTGTAATGCTGATATGCTTCTACAAAAACCTAACTTCACCTTCAAATGATGTCTTTGTGTATATCTCTGCTTGATCTCACATATATCCTTCCTTAAATATTTTTTTTCGCATTCCACACTTGATCTTATAAATAAGATCTTACATTTATACCATACCCTAAGACCAATTTTAGTAGGTCGGCTCTACAAGATATTACAATAAAAACATTTTACAAATAATACAATATCCGATGCAATAACCGATTGAACATGTCGACTTAATGCATTTACAACAATAATAAATCATCTCCATAGCGTGCCATGCTGATCTGGAAAAGATAAACCTGCCGGTGTAACCCTAAATAACCTGGACCTATTTGCTGGTAAAAGCAAATATGCAAATAAGAATATACCAATGATATTACTTCAAAGTAAAGTGTCCACATGATGGCTTCAACATTACCAAGTGTCTTCCATGTCATTACAGGTACTGGTGAACATTAAATCCTACCGGTTAACCATATACAGGTGATTGTTTGAACAGTTTACTGATTGCTAGTGAATGTTGCTAGATCTCCAAAGTAGGTGTATTTAGCAGGTGTTGACATCAATGACAAAGCCATACCAAAATACCAACAATCTCCCCCTTTTGCATTGATGGCAACACAAGATGGAAAAACCATCAAAGTGCCAAAATAGAAATGCCAAGTACAAAAACCAATTCTCCCCCTGCTGGGAGTAATATGTGTTTATACAAAGATTTATTTACAATATCAATCTTTCCTCAAAAAGATAATGCATTTTTCCATATATTTTTCCTTAATGTTTTTCCATATATCTCTCCCCCTTTGACATCAAATGCCAAAGTCACAAAAAGGTCAAGTTCATACAAAATACCAACCAATTCAATATACCAACTACTCCCCCTGAGAAGTAGCTTCCTCATCAAATATTGGAATAAAAGATTTGTCCATTTAATTCTGCCGGTTGATGACAATCATCAACTGTCTAAGTCTCTACCGGTGGAGGTAAGACTCTGAGCTGATCTCTGAGATACTCAAAAGTTTCCTTAGGCAAAGGTTTTGTAAAAATATCTGCAAGTTGTTCTTTAGTATTCACATAAACCAGTTTTATTTCCTTTTCTTCAACTTTTTCCCTTAGAAAATTCAGTTTGATAGAAACATGTTTTGTTTTAGAATGTAATACTGGATTTTTAGATATATCAATTGCTGCAGTGTTATCACAATATATAGTAATAGGTTCCTTGCATTTTACCTTTATGTCTTTCAACATTTGCTTAAGCCAAAGTACCTGTGTACAGTTTGTTGCTGCTGCAACATATTCTGATTCTGTTGTTGATCAAGATGTACAACTCTATTTCTTACTTAACCAAGAAACTAATCTCTTTCCAAGAAAGAATGCTCCTCCAGTGGTGCTCTTTCTATCATCCACATCTCCTGCCCAATTTGCATCTGTGTATGCATATAGATCAAAATTTTCATCTTTAGGATACCATAATCCAAGATTTGATGTGCCTTGTAAGTACCGGAAAATCCTTTTTACTGCTGATTCATGATTTTCCTTGGGATTACTTTGAAATCTAGAAACTATACATACTGCATTGATAATATCAGGTCTGGTTTGTGTCAAATACAGTAAACCTCCTATCATAGATTTGTATCTAGTTGGATTAACAGGTGTAGATTCATCCCTTTGAGATAATTTGTCATTTATAGTCATAGGTGTGCTTACCGGTTTAGAGTTCTCCATCCCAAATTTCTTGAGTAGTTCTTTCAAGTACTTAGATTGACTCAAAAATATGCCTTTATTAGTCTGTAAAATCTGCAATCCTAAAAAGAATTTTATTTCTCCAATCATAGACATTTCAAATTCATGCTGCATTTTAAGAGAAAATTCTTTGCATAATCCATCTTCTCCTCCAAAGATTATATCATCAAAAAATACTTCCATAATCAAAATGTCATCATTAGTTACTTTGTAATATAAATTGCTATTTGCATTTCCTTTAGTAAAACCAATTTTTAAAAGATACTTATCCAATCTTGCATACCAGGCTCTTGGAGCTTGTTTTAGTCCATACAGAGCTTTTCTTAATCTGCAAACCATATCATTGTTATCTGTTAAACAAAATCCATCAGGTTGTTCAATATAGACATCCTCTTCAAGATCTCCATTCAAAAATGCACATTTAATATCCATTTGATAAACTTTGTAATCCTTGTGAGCTGCAAAGGCCAAGAATAATCTAACTGCCTCAATTCTGGCTACCGGTGCAGAGGTTTCTTTGTAATCAACTCCTTCTTTCTGAGAATATCCCTTACACACTAGTCTTGCTTTATTCCTGACAACCTTACCATCTTCATTGAGTTTGTTTCTAAATACCCATTTGGTTCCAATTACATTTTTATTTTCAGGTCGGGGAACTAATGTCCAAGTATTATTTTTCTCACTTTGTCCTAATTCTTCTTCCATAGCTTTAATCCAAAATTTATCTTCACATGCCTCATTGATAGATAATGGTTCAATTTGAGAAATAAGACATACTTCTTCATTTGTCAATCTTCCTCTTGTCATGACTCCTTTAAATTTGCTTCCAATTATCTGATCTTCAGAATGATTCAGTCTTACATACCAGGGTGTCTTAGTCTGTTGTTGTTCTTCAATTACTATGGTATCCTCTGATGATACCGGAGTAACTGGATCATCATTCTGTACCAGTGGATTTACTATTGGTTCATTTGTCATAATTTCTATTACTAGTTCAGAGTCTATATACCTTGAAGTTCCTCTGAATTGTTCATCAATCTTTACATTTGCACTCTCAACAATTTTCTGTAATCTTTTATTAAAGCATCTATAAGCTTTACTCTTAGATGAATAACCAAGAAATATTCCTTCATCACTTCTAGGATCAAACTTGCCAATATACTCATCTCTTCTAATATAACATTTACTTCCAAAAATTCTGAAATACTTAAGAGTAGGAGTATTACCAAACCATAGTTCATGAGGGGTCTTACCAGTTTCACCTTTGATGTGGACTTTGTTGAATGTATAGATAGCAGTGCTTACTGCCTCTCTCCAGTACACATGTGGTAGATTTGCTTCCGATAACATACTTCATGCTACATCCAAAATAGTTTTGTTTTTCCTTTCAACAACTCTATTCTGTTGTGGTGTCCGTGATGCTAATAACTGTCTTTTGATTCCATTTACTTCATAGAATGTATTAAAATCTCTAGATGTGAATTCTCCTCCTTGATCTGATCTTAAACATTTAATTTTCTTACCAGTTTCATTTTCAACCATTGCTTTGAATAGTTTGAACTTCCCGAGTGCTTCTGATTTTTCCCTGAGAAAAGTAACCCAACACATTCTAGAATAATCATCAATAATTAGCATGAAATATGTATCACCTTGTAAGCTTTTTGTTCTAGCCGGACCACATAAATCAATGTGAATTAAATCAAGAGCATTATTGGATTTTTCTGGAATACTTTTGAAACTAGTTCTAACTTGTTTTCCAAATTGACATTCCTTGCAAATTGTATTCTGAGGTTTCATAATTTTAGGTAGATCTCTAACTGCCTTAGAAGTACTGATTTTTACCATGCAATCAAAATTTACATGACATAGTCTTTTATGCCATAGCCAACTTTCATCTATATGTGCAATTAAGCATGCCTTTTCACTATTATTCAAATGAAAGACATTACCTCTAGTCTGATTACCGGTTGCAATTTCAAAACTAGTTCTATTCATGATTTTGCATTTTCCATTTTTAAATTGTAATTGAAAACCTTTCTCAACTAATTGACCAACACTTAAAAGATTATGTTTTAATCCTTCAACATAGTAAACATTGTCAATGTTATGTTTACCATCAAGAGATATTGAACCCTTACCTTTGATTGAACAGGCTTTGTCATCTCCGAATCTTACTAAACCTCCATTGTATTCTTGAAAGTTCAAGAATTTCCCTTTGTCTCCAGTCATGTGATGTGAGCATCCTGAGTCAATAATCCATTCATCCTTTGATTCAACTTTAGCTACTAGGGCTTGTTCTACCGGTGGAGCAATATGTATCGGTTGATCTTCTGTTATAGCAACAAAGACCCATCTGTTGTCTACTAGATCCTCATCAGAATCATCAGTCACACCTTCATCAGCAATGTAACAAGATTTATCTTTGTTTTTCTTAAATCTGTATCTCTGATATTCAGGACTAGGTTTGTATGTCCTTCTAGCTTCTTCTCTTAGTCTAGCATGTCTATCAGGGCATCTTGAAGCCATATGACCAATCTTATTGTAGTTGAAACATTTAAAGGGTGCTTTACCTTCATACTTACTTCCAATTGGACCTTTTGGCATTTTTCTTGCAAATAGTGCTTCAAGTTCTTCAAGTTCTCTTGCATAAAAGGCTCTCCTGTCTGATTTGTCAAAAGATGGAGCAGATGATGTTGATGCTTTGAAGGCCAAATCAGTTTTTATAGCAACAGGACCAAATTCCTCAATTTCAAAAGCTGAAAGTTTTCCAATCAATGTATCCCTAGTTACTGATGTATTAGGCATTGTTCTCAACTCATTAATAGCAGTAACCTTCATTTTATATGTCGGTGGCAAACCTCTTAAGATTTTTGAAACAATCTCATCTTCACTCAAGGTTCCTCCACAACATTTGATACCTAAAACAATTTCATTTACTCTTTCCATAAAAGCAGAAATTCTTTCATCTTCTTCCATTTTCAGATGTTCATACCTGACTTGGAAGCTTTCAAGTTTTGCAATTTTGACTGTGGAATCCCCTTAATTTAGTGTTTCCAAATGATCCCAAATAGCTTTTGGAGTAGATCTATCTGATAATCCCATGATTTGTTGATCTGATAATGCACTCAAAAGTGCTTCTCTTGCTTTGCAATCATTTTCTTCATCTTTAGCTAAAGTAATAGGAGTAGGCTGACTAGCTATAGCAGTAGTATAACCATTCTTAGTAACTTCCCAGATGTCTTTACCAATGCAATTCAGATGTGTCTCCATTCTGATTTTCCATATTCCATAGTTGGTTCCATCAAGTTTAGGACTATCCTTTCTGAAATAATTAGTAGACATTGGATCTCCTCAAGTTGTTAAACATCCACAAAGAAGAGGACTAGGCCCTGATACCAATGGTAGGTCCCGGGGACAACTGAGAGGGGGGGGGGTGAATCAATTGTCTAATAAATTCAAACCAAAAATCTTATTAACCAACTTATTGCTTAATACCGGTAAGACAGTTAATTGTGCTGGTAAACATTGTTAATAGGAAATGTTGTACCAGTGAGAATTAATGCATGAAACATAAGCACAAAGTCAACCACAACACATGACACAAATATTTGTACGTGGAAACCCTGTAAGGGGAAAAACCACGGTGGGAAACCTTACCCACAATCAGATGATACTACTGCAAATAGTAAGTGTACAAAGAGGGGTCTGCACAAGCAGAAAGGCCAACAGCCTAGAGCTCACTACTCAAACACAAATGGGAGTCACACTGACTACAGTTGGATGGTTAAATCCAATGAGAATGTACTGCACAAAATAGCATCTTCATATGCTGGATTCAGTATCGGTGTAATGTTGATATGCTTCTACAAAAACCTAACTTCACCTTCAAATGATGTCTTCATGTATATCTCTACTTGATCTCACATATATCCTTCCTTAAATCTTTTTTTTCGCATTCCACACTTGATCTTATAAATAAGATCTTACATTTATACCATACCCTAAGACCAATTTTAGTAGGTCAGCTCTACAAGATATTACAATAAAAACATTTTACAAATAATACAATATCCGATGCAATAACCAATTGAACATGTCGGCTTAATGCATTTACAACAATAATAAATCATCTCCATAGCGTGCCATGCTGATCTGGAAAAGATAAACCTGCCGGTGTAACCCTAGATAACTTGGACCTATTTGTCGGTAAAAGCAAATATGCAAATAAGAATATACCAATGATATTACTTCAAATTAAAGTGTCCACATGATGTCTTCAACATTACCAAGTGTCTTCCATGTCATTGCAGGTACCGGTGAACATTATATCTTGCCAGTTAACCATATACCGGTGATTGTTTGAACAATTTACTAATTGCCGGTGAATGTTGTTGGATCTCCAAAGTAGGTATATTTAGCAGGTGTTGACATCAATGAAAAAACCATACCAAAATACCAACACATCACATCTAGGATCAAATTTTCCAGTGATATCATCTCTCCTAATATAACATTTACTGCCAAAGATTCTAAAATACTTAACTATAGGTGTATTGTCAAACCATAATTTATAAGGAGTCTTATCGGTTTCTCCTTTGACATATACTCTATTGAATGTATAAAATGTTATGCTCACTTCTTCTCTTCAGTAGATATGAGGTAGACTATCTTCCATCATCATTTTTATAGCAACATCCAAGATAGTTTTGTTCTTCCTTTCCACAACTCCATTCTGCTGAGGTGTCCAGGGAGCAGAAAATTGTCTCCTTATACAATGCTTCTCACAAAAGTTATTAAACTCACTGAATGTGAATTCTCCACCATGATCTGACCTGAAATATTTAATCTTCACTCTTTTCTCTATTTCCACTTTAGCCTTAAATATTTTAAATTTTTCTAAAAGCCTCAGATTTCTCTCTTAGAAAAGTAACCCACATCATTCTAGAATAATCATCAATGATTAGGATGAAATATCTCACCTTGAAAAATTTTAACTCTAGCAGGGACACACAAATCAGTATGAATAAGATCAAGAATATCATTAGATTTATCTTGTATACTCCTAAAAGTGGTTATGACCTATTTACCCATTTGACATTCTTTATATACCAGATTATAGGGCTTCACAATATTAGGTATATCTCTAACTACCTTAGTTGAACTGATCTTTACAATGCAATCAAAATTCACATGACATAGCCTTTTATGACATAGCCAACTCTCATAAATTTGTGCAATCAAACATATCTTCTCACCAGAATTCAAATGAAATATATTACCTTTTGTCTATGTACCGGTTGCAATCTCCAAACTAGATCTATTAATTATTTTGCATTTTCCATCCTTGAACTATAATTGAAAACCCTTATCCACCAATTGTCCTACACTCAAAACATTATGCTTCAAACCTTCAACATAATAAACATTATCAGTATTGTGCTTACTATCTAATGATATAGTTCATTTTCCTTTGATCATACATGCTTTGCCATCTCCAAATCTAACCAGACTGCCATCAAATTCTTGCAAAGATAGAAACTTCCTTTTATCTCCAGTCATATGATGTTAACAACCACTATCAATTGCCCATTCATCCTTGTCTTCAATTTTAGTACCAATTGCCTTCTCTTTAGGTACATTCTCATCCAGTGTCGAAACATCTTCCTTGATAGCCAGGAACACCCATTCCTTCCCATTGCTAGAACCACTAGTAGAGTCTTCTATCGATTCATCATCAGAATTAGTAACACCTTCCTCATCCACAATGTAGCATGATTTGTCTATGTTTTTCCTGTACTTATACTTGTTTTGATATCCAGGGTTAGGCTTAAATGATCTTCTCACTCTTTCTTCAAATATTGAATTTCTTTTATGACATCTAGATGCAAAATTACCAATCTTATTACATGCAAAACATTTAAAAGGTTCTTTTTCTTCATACTTACTTCCTACCGGTCCTTTAGGTACTCTTATAGCAAATAGTGCTTCAAGTTTCTCAAACTCATCATCTTCTCTCTTCATATCATCCAATTTATTTGAATATAAAGCTTTCCAATCTTTCTTACTGGTTGATGATGCAGATGCATGAAAAGAAGGTTCAGACTTCATAGCTCTAGAAGGTCCAAATTCGTCAAGCTCAAAAGAAGATAATTTCCCAACCAAGGTATCTCTGTTGACAAAAGTATTAGACATTGTTCTCAATTCATTAATTATAGTAGCCTTCATCTTGTAAGCTGGTGTTAGGACTCTTAGAACTTTAGAAACAATTTCATCTCCACTCAGAGTTGCACCACAACATTGAATTCCCTTAGCAATCTCATTTACCCTTTCCATGAATGTAGTAATCCTTTCATCTTCCTCCATCTTCAGGTTTTCATATCTCACCCAGTAACCATCAAGTTTAGAAATCTTCATAGTAGGTTCACCTTCATTAAGAGTCTCCAACTTATCCCATATAGCCTTTCCAGATGATCTGTCTATTAATCCCATTATTTGTTGATCAGAAAGTACACACAAGAGGGCTTCTCTTTCTCTAGAATCATTCTTAAGCTCCTTATCCAAGTTTTCCAGAGGAGGATTGCTAGATGCTGGATTATGAGGTGTAACACTATTCTATGTGATCTCCTAAATCTCCTTACTGAGACATCTCAAATGAGTTTCCATTTGAATTTTCCATATTGTGTAATTTGTTCCATCAAGCCTAGGAATATCTCTCCTAAAGATAGCTCCAGACGAACTGGATGAACTTGAACTGTTAGTCGCCACAGGATCTTCCTCAAGTGGTTAAGCTTTCTGTAGAGAGGACCAAAGCTCTGATACCAATTGTTAGACAGTTCAAATAACCAAAAGACAAATGAGAGGGGGCGGGTGAATCAGTTGTCATAGATTACCAGAGCATTTAAAATTAAAAACTTTAATACCAGAACCTAGAACATTAATACCAGAATGCTTAAACCAAATACCATAATAACACATTAACCAATTAAGCATAAACAATAATCAGAGAATAAATACCATCCACATGACACAAAGATTTATACATGGAAAACATGGTAAAGGGAAAAACCATGGCGGGAAGCCTACCCACAGTCAAATAATACTTTTGTTGTAAGTATGTGAATTACAACTAAGGGGCCTGCACTTGAAGGAAGGCCAACAACCTAGAGGGAACTTCTCATGATAAAAGAAGTCTCACTGACTACATATAAATCTAGACTACAACCCGGAAGAATGAATGAACTGCAAAGATAGCATCTCCTATGCCTAAGTATAGTTTCAGTTAAGCTCAATACCGGAGGACTAAATCCTCTTACATTAGTCCAACTCGATCTCCAATGATCGATCAAATCCTCTAGTTGAATGATATTGCATTATTCGCACATTACATATCCATATCCCATACCATGATGATCTACAATGAGATCTTACATCATATATATACAAACCCTCGACCATAAACAATTAGGTAAGCCACTAGACAATAAACCAATTACATAATTACAAAATATGTCAGCCTTAGACCAAAAAAATAATATGCAACTCATAAGACATACCAGAAACATCGAGAGGTCCAATCTATATTTTACATTAAGCCAGTCCATAACTTAGATCAACTGGGACCCAATATAGGTCCACACACTAAAGAAATGATCCCAATCTGCCAAGTCTCGAACATGATCACCATCAAAATTCTCAATCCATACCAGAAGTTGCACCAACACCATTTATGCAATTCATCAAAGATCTTCATCAAAAGCTCTGCTTGTGAAACCTTGGCCGAAACCACAACCCAAGCTTCCAAGCAAACAGGATAGCATCTGATCACTAGACCAAAACCAACTGACTGAATATGAACATGAATATGAGTAATCCAATTCCATAACCAAATCATACCAGAGCATACCGGTTCATGCCGGATCTAAACCAACCAGAAACCACTCAACCTACTAGGACCAAAAGGGTGTCGGCAAAGAATCTAAAACAGCTAGTGTTGACATCAATGACAAAACATCAATGCAACACATAATCAATTCCTCCAAATGGCCAACAAATAAGAGGTACCGATTGATCCCCAATCAAGTCCAAAGACCTGAAGCGGGACAGTCGAGAAGTGTCATAGAGCTGGGACTTGATGCTTTTTGTGAAACAACCTCTAGGATTTTAGAAGCCAACTTTGCGCAAAATGTATACTTATGAAGTTTCATTCATAGTACCTTAATTGATAATGGGTCAATCCAAGTAACATTTTCTGTTTTGACTTATTAGATAAGATCAATTTGGATAATTCTTCCATTCAACCTAATTATATCTTTGTTCATGGATTTCATAATGTGGCTAGAGAGTCACTTGGTATAGTCATATTACCTATCAAATTAGGACCTGTGACTTTACCCACTCCTATCCATGTCATGCCCAACAATCTCAATTATAATATTATTCTAGGTAGATCATGAATTCATACTGTGAAAGGAATCCCAAAACTACTCTTCATTGCACAGTCAAATTCATACAAAAAAATGAGATCCACACAATCTAGAATGATCCTACTCCTTATGATATTATTCAAGATGAAGTAGGATGCATGTATCCTTTTCACATTATGATTCATTCAATAACACAATCTCCTACCAATTATATTTTTGCAAAGAATTGGGGTAGATTGGCCTTTACACCTTCCTTTAATGGATAAAAGGTCCCTCAATTGAAGTATAAAGCCTTGAAGGAGCCTTGTGTGTTATTTATCCAAGCTTCTTCTATTTCAAACTCTTCTTCCAAAACATGTCTTGATGATAATTGGGGTTCTTTTGAATCCTCTCCTCTAGAAATTTCAACACATACATTTGATTCTAAATATGGATGCAATGGACATGATTTAGGATGTGCACAACAAAGTTTTGAAGGTTACAAGAAATCACATTTTTCTAACCTCTTCCTTTGTCAACATCCTCTTCCTTATTATCTAGTGCATCCATGTCTTCTCATGTGTCATTACAATGAGATGATGTTTTGTCCAATATTCTTCAAGCCAACTTTATTTTTCTTCTTTGGCTCAAACAAAGAAGAAAACATAGACAAGACCTTGACAATCTGTTATCCTTGATTCACAACTGACTTGAATGATGAGATAACTCCTACAAAACATCCTTTTCATAGCCCACACTCTCAAGGAATACTTTGCAAGGCATTATTCATATGTCCTGAAATATTTATGGTCTCATGAGTCATTTTTTGATCACTATTTCCCTTTATTGTCTTTTCTTCACTAAATTTCCTTTCATCTAGAGTTAGAAAATTTCACACACTTACAAAGTCAAAGTTTTTCCCTAACATTAGAAGTGTGCAAGTCAACTATATGCAGTTCATATTGAACTACACATTAATGATGATTGTAAGTATTAAATGCCACTAAGTGACTTGTTTTGTTAGCTATTTATCTTGTTTTAAAGTTGTTTTATTCTTATCTATTATTTTTTATTTTCATTCTTTAATCTCTCTTTGCTTTATATGTGTGTGCTATTGTAATTCTGTTAGGATAACCGGTGGACAACTGAGAGTGTGGGGGGGGGGGGTTGAATCAGTTGTCAACAGATTATAAAACTTTAAGCACACAAAATCTTTTACCGAAATAGTAGATATAACAATTAAGCTAAAATACAAATCATAGAACAATTACCAACCATCCATAACATATAACATGAGGAATTATACGTGGAAAACCCAGTAAAGGGAAAAACCATGGTGGGAAGCCTACCCACAGTCAGATAATACTTTTGTAGTAAGTATGTGATTGCAATAAGAGGGGCCTACACATGCAAGAAGGCCAACAACCTAGAGCGCACTTCTTATAACAAAAGGTGCCTCACTGACTACAAAAGAAATTCAGACTACAATCCAGAAAGATGAATGAACTACAAGAATAAAATCTCCTATGCCTAAGTATATTTCTAGTTAAGCTCAATACTGGAGGTCTTAAACCTCTTACATAAACCCAATTTGATCACCTATGATCGAACAAAACCTCTGCATATGATTACAACTTTATTTGCACATAGATGATCTCATAAGCCATATACCACGTGTACGTTAGGAAATAGGAAATCATCACAAAACATATAAAAACGTAATAGCTCAATCATAAATGCATAATTGCAATGAATCTATCCTAAGACACATTCAATAGAGACATGAAAACAAAGCATACAAAACTAATGATTGTGCAAACCAGATGCAGACTTGAATGCTCCTTCATGCGGCTCCATTGTTCTTCTTTCCTCTTCAAATGGTTGGATTGTGGATCTCACCTACAAGTGCACACACACAATTGAAAGCAAGATGGACATTGATTATTGATCAAGAGTACTAGAAGCATAAATTCGATAGCATAATTATCATTTCAAGGGTTTGATTGAATAAATTCATCCAATTTATAGAAGAATTGGAGAGATGACAAGATTAGCATGATTCAATTCAAATGGAAATTGCAAATCAATATGACAAATTATGACAAATTATGCACTTTCTATGCAAAATTTGTTGATTGATAATTTATGACAAATTATGACTTCTATGTCAAAATTGATTGATTGTCAATTATGACAAATTTATGACAAATTGACATGTCATTTCCATGAATTTAGGAGAGAAATAGAAGGAAATTTGAAATTAAGAATTAAGAATTAAGAAATTAGAAAAATTATAAAAAGAGGAATTAAGAAATTAGGAAATTGATGAAAATTAGAAATTAGGAATTAGTGAATTAATTAACAATTTTTCATTTATTAATCAATTCACAAAGAGGAATAATTAGCCAATTAAATGAAGATTTAATTGTAATGTGAAGACTTAGGATAAATAGGTAATTTATTAATCCTAAAGGAAGAAAATGACACACAAGGTTAAATGATGAAATCACGAAACCTTAGAAGACGAATTAGGTCTTGAAAGATAATTGACTCAATTTGATTCGATTTTGGATTGATAAATGACCAATGTGATAAATGATTTGATTGAGAAAATGTGCCAATTGATGAGGAACAATGACAAATTGATCCAAATTGACATAATTGAGACAGACAACGATCGATGACAAATCGATTGCAAAATGACAAGATTGATAAGAGGACAACGATTGATGACAGAATAGATCGCAAGATGACAAGATTGAAAATGACCACGATTGATGACAAATTGATCACAAAATGACAAGATTGATAAGAGGACAACGATCGATGACAAATCGATCGCAAAATGACAAGATTGAAAATGATAAAGATTGATGACAAATCGATAAGAGGACAAAACCCTAATTAGGATTGACGATGTCCAAAATGATAAGATTGATGATAAGATTGATAAGAGGACAAAACCCTAATTAGGATTGACGATGTCCAAAATGATAACAAATTAGCACGCACATTGATGCGATAGGATAAAATCGATTAAAATCATGATTGGATAGTGTTGTCGACAAGACCAAATTCGAAAGTGAGACAAATGAAGAATGTAGAAGAATGACTCGATGCTCGCAAATGATAAAGACCAAATGCAAATCATAGGAGAAATGTTAATGCAACGCAAAAACCTAAAATGAGGTAATGCGCAAATGTTAAAGTATGACCTCGCAAGCATTGACCATTTTTAGGTGTCTACATTTTGCCCCTCTTTGAGACAATGGGATTTTAAGTGTTGTTTCAAAGAATAATAATGAAAATGCCCCAGACAACAACAATGACATATGCATGCCCCCTCAAGGAATTGGCCAGAAACATGTAGAAAAGAGGCCAATTGATCGATAAGAATGATGGGATCGAACGGACGGACAATCGGATACCGGATGCAGGAAGGACAAGCAATTGAAGGTGCAAAAGACCGTGACCAGCATAAGATGGAGAGGATGCACGTCCATCTATGCAATGACAAAGAGCTATAAATGAGACCAAGAGGTTGAAAATGGCTCATTTGCACTAGACAAAGAGGAGAATTTGTTGCTCTGGACAAGGACACTTGCAGAGAGATGGCGAACATTCCAATGGTAGATCACCTTGGAGAACATGTACGCACATTCAGACGACCAGAGGACGTAGGAGCAGCGGTATGTATCTCGAAAACCCATGTTTTCAATTTGATGAATTTGACTCGTTTGCGGGACAATGCGGGGCCCACAGGGGATGCAAAAGAGGACTTCTGCGCTTGTGTAGTCTAATTCTGTGCTTGTGTCATGTCTTCTGCACTTGTGTAGGAAGACACAAGTGCAAGTTACCTGACACAGGCGCAGGTTCTCTGACACAGGCGCAATTGTGCACTGAAAACCCTAATTTTGGTCAAAATGACATGCAAATGATCCGGTAAGGGGGAATAATGGTAGGATAGGTCAGATTAGATGAAAAACACCCTGATTTGGACATGAAAATAAGGAAATGCAACCCGTAGGAGCAAACCCTAAAATTGACAAAATTTGCCCCAATTGTGATGCAGAGTCGACAGTATCCGTTGATCACGCGGGAGAACCGACTAGATTGCTTCATGCTACAACACAGACTTAGGAGCACAGAGAGAGACACATTAGCAGGACTTGGCATATACTACATCACATACATGCCTGAGATTAGGGAAAACACAAGATTGCTTACCGCATTGGCAGAGCGATGGCATTCAGAGACTTCCTCATTCCATTTGGCGACTGGCGAGGCGACAGTGACATTGGAGGATGTATGGCGTATCCTCCGCATTCTGATACATGGAGAGATGATAAAGTATGACCCAGTGACAGGGAGAGATGCATTATGCAGGCTATTTGAGTGCGACGTAGATGATTTGGATATTGTCGAGAGGGAGATTGGCTGGGAGACTATGGCATCAGAGTATGATCGACGATATGTGGTGATAGCTGTGGTGATAGCATGCCTGCTAGCAAGAGACAGATGAGGACATGGATTCCCTATTGGATGGGGAAGAGTGCTAGAGCAGATGGTGACAGAGGGGACGGTGTACGCATGGGGACCATGTGTACTGGCTATGCTGTATTTTTAGCTGAATCAGATAGCGTATCAGGGAGTGCAAACTTTGAGCTGTGGAGTCACATTGCTTCAGGTATGGGCATTTGAGCACATAGCCATATGTCGACCAATTACAGATAGACAGGTAGTACCACACCGACCATATGTGTATTGCTATGGTGGAGCACTGAGACAGGGTCCTTTTGGATACATATTGTACTAGCGACATGAGCTAGACAGACTGAGAGAGTTCATATGGAGGCCATATTGTGATTGCCCCGGATGGTCAGATGATCATGAGGAGCTACCATATTGTAGATAGGAGAGGTACCTAATTGGGTGACCAGTGAATCGCCAGAGAGTGATTGAGATGTACCTACCAGAGAGAGTCAGATGATAGTTTGGAGAGAGGCAGGATATACCTAGGAGGACTGCATGCTTTGCCCGATCTCACGGAGAGACGAGTCAGTGGGGTAGTATGATTCAACCACACATAGCATATGCTGACTTTGCAGAGCTACAGCAGAGATAGTGGGATTGGAGGTCAGATGTGGTGGATGCTGGGACGACAGAGGAGTATGAGATATGGTTTGCACAACGACGGCTAATGCCTTTGATTGATCCTGATATTCCAGTACCGAGGAGACAGGAGGACTTCCCACTCATAGGAGAGGAGGGAGATGATGAGGATGAGGAGGATGATGAGGATGATGAGGATGACGGAGACAGGGATGAGGGAGATGATGGTGGGGATGATGGTGGGGATGATGATGATGAGCCAGACTCAGCTGATCAGGAGACATTGCAGGATATTCCCATAGAGTCAGAGACAGCTAGGATAGAGGAGATGGAGATGTGCAGGGCTACCATAGCGAGTCAGCAGGACTATATTGCAACATTGGAGAGACAGAATGCCAGCTTGAGGACAGAATGAGATATAGCGATAGCTCAGGCATAGCGAGAGGGACAGAGAGTCACTGAGTTCATTGGGTCGATCAGGGATGGCAGTGCACGGGAGATGGCACAGATGCTGGTAGAGACCAGAGAGGAGAGACTGTATTGGAGGACACTATATGAGAGTGCAGTTCCACCAGAGTGGAGAGCACCTTCATATCAGGCACGATCGAGGACAGAGAGCAGGTCACGCTCTCGGAGGTCATTGAGCAGCATGGGGGTGAGTGGACCTATGAGACCACCACAGCCAGGACCAGGAGGGACATCATCCGCGAGACATGGCAGGGATGAGGAGGATAGTGGGAGCACCCAGTGATAGAGGCACATGCTCCTTAGGACAGACAGTGGACATTATGTAGTTTGACATGTTGTAGTCAGCCGGCGGGCCATATTTAGGACAGACAGTCTGATTTTGTACTCCGATATTATTATGATATGTGATATGAAATGCATCGATATGATGGGATGCAATGTGTTATGATTTGTAGTGAGTTTGTTATGTATGGATGACTTATGTACGTGTTTATGAACGTGTATGGATGTATTTTTATGTATTTTTGATGTATTTATGAAATGAAATGGATAAAATGCTTGATATGATGCTTGATATAATGCAAATGTATTAACCAAATGGATGCAGGATGCAATATGTATGTTTGGATATCGGAGCACTAGACCGAATTGACTATCCAAACTGACGGAAGAAATGTTAGTAAGAAATGAGATATAGGACAATTAGAGATGAAGAAAAATTTGCTTTCAATAATGCACTTTGTAGGTGAGAACCTTTATTTCTATGTAGCAAAATGGATGTGTGAGGCCCTACCCCGACCCATCCTATCCTTTCAGTTATTTTCATTTTGGAACTATTTTGGATGCTAGTTTTGACACACTATGGATATAGAACTTTTCATGATTCCGCGATTTTGGTAACATTGATATATGTGGATGCTTCATTTCTATGCCTTGTGGATTATAGAATATTATATGATTCTAGATTAGGGTAATATTGTGATGATGCAGGTTATTATCTGAATTTCAGGATTTGATATAATGTTTGGAAAATGTTTGCATATATTGTAGATGGATCAAATTTTGAGGATTATGAGGAAATTGCTTTGAATTGTGACAAATTATATTTCATAATGTCAAGTCTTTGTAGAATGAATGTATTGTATTCTGATTATGTGATTTTATATATTATATGAGGCTATTTGGGAAGTGCTAATGTTTAAATTGAGATGTGCAGGAAAATATCCATGTGACCATGGAAATATTAGGGAGAATCAAGCCTAGGCCAATGTGCGTTAGTAAAACTAGGGGTTGTCTATTTGGAGAGACAACACCCCGTATGTACTGTATTTTATTCGTAAATGTAAAATGTTGCATGAGTGTAATTTGTATTTATTTGATTGATTAAATTGTTTAAGGGACAATTGCCATGTGGTTATTGTGATGTGGAATTATTTTGTAGTGTCACTTGACACCTATGTAGTATGTTGTGTTGGCAATTGTCATGTCACCTTTTTGAAAGTTTTATTTTTGTTAATGGTTATATCCCCTAATTATCCTTGAAGGAACCAAGAAATCTAGGTTAGAGAGCCACAAGGAAGGTCAACTCAGAGTTGACCCGTAGGTTAACTTCAGGTGGACTTTCTGAAGGTCAAATCAACTCCTAGAGTCAATTTTAGAGCTTTTCTATTAGGCCTCATGGGGTACCTATGGGTGAAGGCCAAAATTGGCCATGTGTCTTTCCCTTAGGACTTGTTTAACCACCCAAAAAAGTGGTTTTCCCAAGATGGACGAATTCCATCTATAGGAGTGCCATCCTTGGAAGGAGAACCTTCTTGGAGATGGTAATCCCTCTTCCCCATTCCATTTCCCTTCTCTAGGCACCTAGGTTAGGGAGTGTGTAAGACCTAGGGAAGACCAACCCAATGGGAGATCACTCACTCTATCCAAGAGGTTGGAAGGAGTGAGAGAGGCCTTCTTAGGCTAAGAATGGAAGCTTAGTGAGCTAATCACCCACTCTCCACTTTTGGAGATTTTTGGAAAAATTTGAAAAGAAAAAAACCAGTTTTAGAAAATTTAGAGGAATTTTGGTGGCCAAGGATTGCAGAAAGTTGTGTGGATTGGGCAGCTCATCTCCAACTAAGTTTAGCATAACTGTTGGCAGAATAAGGTTGGTTGTTATCTCCTCTTGTTCATGTTGTTTATCTTAGTTATGTTGTTTTGTTGAAGGAAAGAAATGCTTGTAAAAAAAGTGTGTATGTATAATGTTGTTGAAGAAAATAATGTGTAGTTCTTTCCTATGTTTTTTTTTCTGTTTTGTGTTCTTGCTTTGGGAGTGTCCAAGATCTTCTACTCTTGGGAGAGTAGGATGATCTTGGGGTGGAAGAAGCATGACAGCCTTGGGTGAGAGGCTCTCCTTAAGGAGAGTGATCTCAAGGGTGTCCTTTGTGACCCTTGCTGCATAGCCTTGTGTATGCATTTGGGGGTCATAAGGGGAGAGAAATGGCTTTGAGCCTTTGGGGGGCATAAGGTGTGTGAGATGAATTCTGTTGGGTATTTTGTGTTGCCATGAGGTGGCTTGTGTTATATTTTTGGCTGCAGTCTCCCCAACGGTACTTGGTCCACTTCCACCCATAGATTGATCTCCACAAATGTGGTGATAGTGTAGCTTGGGATGGGAAAGTGTATGTGTTGTGTGTTTGCCCTATTGCTATGTTGTATTGCTTGGTTGTAACCCGTCTAGGTCTTGATTCTCCTAGCTCGGGGGTGGCTTCTGGTAAGCCTAGGCCGGGAGGTGAGCATCCCATGGTCACAGTCCTAAAACTTTACTTGCAGGTGGCTTGGGGAAAAGACTAGGAGTTGCAGATTTTGTGTTGCAGACTTCTATTTCAGATTTCTGATTTTTATTTAAATGCAGAAAAGAAGAAAGAAATGTAACCTTATGATTTGTAGCAAAAAGAAAAAAGAAGAGAAAGTGCATATGTAAATATAGGGCTTAAAATGATTCTGTTTCTGTTTAAATAAATGTAATTATTATTTTCTGTGTAAAAGATTAGAGAAAAAAAAAGGGGACTGTTAGATTATCTACCCATTTTCATATTTGGGTTATTGTAACTATCATTCTGGAAAAACAATGTAAATGTGACTTTTATAATATTTGATGACTATTGTGTTTGTTGTAGTCTACATTTAAATCTGGTTTGTAACATGTTATTTACTGCAATATTAAAGGAAAGAAACAGAAAAAAAAAAATTGCACTAGAATTCCTTCTTTACTATTCACTAGTTTATTTACTGCATTAGTAAGGAAAAGAAAAAAAAAGAAATGCAGTAGGGTTATTATTTTCTTGCATAATGTAAATTCTGTTTATGACTGTTTTAAAAAAAAAAGGGAGAGAGAACTAGTATTGTTTTATTTCTCACTATTTACTTGCATAGTTTTAAATCCTGTTATTTTATGTCTGTTAGAAAGAAAGGAGAACCAGAATCATTTTATTTCTATGGAGAGTTAAATAAAAGGAAGAAGAAAATAGACCTAATCTAATGCTGTTAGAAAACTAAAAATAGAATGTAAATGGTTAAAACCCCAGATCAATATAAGGGTTTTTAACCCTATTACTTCAACATTTGGTCATATATATATTTCTATATATATAGAAGTATATATATTGAAAATATATACCTATATATATATATAGAATATATGTATATAAAGTTCCTGCAAGTGCATGCCCTGTAACAACAAAATAGAAGATACATTCTGAATCTTGTGCATCCCTGTTACAAGACCTATAAAAAGAATTGCAGAATAGAATTTCTTAATATATATATATATATATATATATATATATATATATATATATATATATATATATATATATATATATATATATATATTCTCTGCATCAAAAAAAATACACTCTATGGATGCCTGTAGAAGTAAATATTTTCATATTCGTAAATGATATTGTGCATATTATATATATATACATATATATATATATAAATATAATATACACAATATACATTTGACATTAAAAAAAAAAAATACATCATAAAATTTTTTATCAAACCCTGAAATATAACAAAATGGGTTTTTTTTCAAAAAAAAGGGGAAATGGGCACGCGGGCCACTGTGCGTAACACAGTGGACGGCCACGGCCGAGCCACTGTGCTACACACAGTGGGCGACGCCGAAGGGCACCGCACTGTGTGTAACACAGTGGGCGGTCGCGGCCGCCACTGTGCTACGCGCAGTGAACGGCGCCCGCCATTGTGTGTATACACAATGGGCGGCGGCTATGCCGTCCGCCACTGTGTGTACACATAGTGGGCGGCGCTGCCGCCACTGTGCGTAGGCACAGCGGCGTCCAGACAACCTGTAAAAAAAAAACCTCCGCCTCTCCCCCACATGAAACCCTCCACCGTGCCCTAGTTCGCCGTACCTACAACCTCCAAAACCACAAAAAAAAAGGGACATACAATAAAATATAGACATTTAATAAACCCTAACCCATTTCGGGTTAGGGTATAAAAGGATAAAAATAAAATAAAGCAAGTATAATATATAAAAAAAAATGCAACCCTAACCCAATTTCGGGTTAGGGTTAGCATTATAATAATTTTATATATATATATATATATATATATATATATATATATATATATATATATATATATATATATATATATATATATATAAAAGATTTAAATTGGAGCATTATAATTGATTTTATTGAGGGATTAGTAAACAAGAATTGATATTGTGATTATATATATATATATATATATATATATATATATATATATAAGGAATTTAAATTGGAAATTTAAAGTTAGGTTTTAGTACATAATTTGGGGTTAAGTTTATAATTGAAGTATTATGGAATTTTAGACTTTTTTTATAATAGGGGTTAATTTAATAATTGAATTATTATATGTCCCCATTCTTTAGAAATTAATTTTTAATTAATTCAAGGGGGTTAATATATAGAGGATTACTATAGTTGGACAAACTATATGTTTAATCCAGCAATATATATATTTAATTAATCAATGGACTTACCCCCCCCATATAATTGGACGTTAGGAAAATTTAAAAAAAAAGAAGAGGAATTTGTAAATTTATGAACCTGAGCCCTTGAGACCGTTTTTTTTTTGGTCGGATTGTAAAGTAATCGACAAAATCAAGGGTTTTAGGGAAAATTAGAATTGGCCCTAGTTTATTGTCGGTTTTAGTGGGTAAATGACATGGTAGAAATTCGAACCCTCATCAGTTGGATGTATATAATAATTTCGCATGTGCATCAATTAATTAATAGCATTATCCTTATATGGATTGGGAACGATTTAATACATTAAGATAGCCAATTATCCCTTGATTTTATTAGCGGCAATTTGTCTTAGGTAATTGAGCTAGCTATCTAATCCGCAATGCAAATTAATCTCCACCAATCAAGTCACTCGCTCGAGTTGGTTATTTAACTTAACCTTAGTAAGTAAGTTTATTTACATCCTAGATAAGACAAAACTTTAGATACAGTTGTTATGTATTAGGATTTATAGCGAGTTCATGACGTCAAAAAAAATTTTGTTGTTCCGTTTTTGTGCCCTAAAGTTTGGGCACGACAGGATGCGTAGCATCATGGCATTGAAGGCCAGAGCTGAAATGCAACCCTTTTTGCAAAAGACAGACACATCACAGACAAACAACAATCACAATCAAAAGAAGAAAGGGACCATGAGCCATCCCGGTCACTCTAAATCACTCAGTGACATCATCAAGCAACATAGGAACATGATCGAAGCCAAAGATAAATCAATAAAAAGATAAGATGCACAAATTCAAGCAAATCAGACAAACATCTTGATCTTCATTGTCAAAAGTTGAAAGTGCTGATAGGACGATCATGCTGTCTAGTTTCAGGGAATGCGGTACCCCGTCTAAGACAGGACACAGTCTGGTTTCGAGTATACCACACCCTGTATAAGACCCATGATAGACAAGGACAAATGAGTTTGAGGTTGATTGATATGACAATTTTGATCAGGTTGAATGTGTGGTTTGATGGAAAGAGTTCATCTGTTTAAAGCATGATTTCATTAAAGCACAGTGTTTGATTGTGAGTCGTTGGAGGAATGCTCAGTGATTTGTCTATGCACAAAGGGAATACTTTATTGCAAAATGTTTGTTTGTGTTTTTGTTTTGCTTTTTGAGTTTTACAATTTTTTTGTGCGTTTTTTCAGGACTGTATTTGACATTTTAGGGATTTTTTCAGGACATTTTGCAATTTTTTTGGATTATTTCAGGACATTTTTCAATTTTTTTGAATTATTTCAGGACATTTTTCAAGTTTTTTATGATTTTTTGAGGACCGTTTTCAATTATTTTATTTTTTTTTGAATTTTTTCAGGACATTTTTGAAATTTTTATGATCTTTTTTCAGGACATTTTTGAATTTTTAGGATTTTTTTCAGGACATTTTTGAAATTTTTATGATCTTTTTTCAGGACATTTTAAAAAATTTTATGATCTTTTTTCAGGACATTTTTGAATTTTTAGGATTTTTTCAGGACATTTTTAAATTTAAAAGTTCCAGTGATTGATCATGACAAGGGGAAGGCACCCAATGCGCATTTGAAAGACACATAGACCAAGACCAAAACATATGTACAAGAAACTGGAGTAGGCAAGACAGTGATGTTGACCAATAATAGGCCTGGAATAGAATATTGGGTTGAGACGAAGATAGGCATGATAAATCGGCCGAGAAAGAACATAGCTAGAAGTCATGATAGATGACGAAGCAATAATCTCATTACTCATGGTGCCTGATTGCCAGGTTTTCACCATGGTACTTGCCCAAAGCGCCTGTTTGCCAGGTTTTTACTAGAGGGCGAATCATTTTTTGCTCTTTACTTTTTTTTTGCTTTTTCTTCTTTTTTCTTTTTTTTTCACTTTTTTTGATTTTTTCAATTTTTTTGCATTTTTTGCTTTTTTCAATTTTTTTGTATTTTTTTGATTTTTTTCATTTTTTTGTATTTTTTTCAAGATCATATTTGAAGAAATATCTGATAGAAAACTATGCCCAGTATTTGCGAAGATGCATGCTATTGATAGGATCAGACAGAGGTTCACCTTCTGGAGTCGCAAGCTGATATGCCCCCGAGCCATAGGCTGCAATTACTATGAAAGGCCCAACCCAATTAGGTTCAAACTTGCCTTTGATGATGTCAGTAGACTGTGCATTCTTAGGATTTGCCTTTAAAACTAGATCTCCCACTTCGAAGTGTCACCCTTTGACTTTCTTATTATAAGAACGACGGAGACGGTTTTGATATGCTTGCAAATGTGTCAAAGCTGTTTGACGCTTTTCATCTAACATCTCAAGTTGATGCAACCGAGAGACTCTATGTGTCTCATCATCAATCAGGTGTTGCAAGGAGACTCGCAAGGAAGGAATCTCGACTTCCAAAGGTAAAATGGCTTCCGCACCATACACCAAGGATTAAGGTGTTGCACCAGTAGGTGTGCAGATAGAAGTGCGATAGGCCCATAGTGCTGGATTCAATTGCACATGCCAATCTCGACCAGCATCATTGACAACCTTCTTCAGGATCTTGATAATGGTCTTATTTGATGCTTCAGCTTGACCATTCCCCTATGGATAGTATGGACTGGAGAAACGGTGTTGAATATGAAATTTTTCACAAAGCTCTTTAACATCTTTATTCTTGAAGGGACGACCATTATCAGTGACTATGGCAAGGGGTACCCCATATCTGCATATGATATAGTTCAGCAAGAATTTTGAAATTTGGACACCAGTGATATAAGTCATGGGGATAGCCTCGATCCATTTGGTAAAATATTCAGTAGCTGTAATAATGAACTTGTGTCCATTTGCAGATGTTGGGTGAATCTTGCCGATAAGATCCAATCCCCACTGAGAAAAGGGCCATGGAGATATGACAGAATGAAGCTCTTAGGCTGGTGCATGAATATAATTTCCATGGATCTGGCACTTGTAGCACTTTTTAACAAAATCATGAACATCTTTTTCCAAAGTGGGCCAATAATACCCAGCACGAATCAACTTTTTGGCTAATCTAAGACCATTGAAATGGCCCCCACATATACCATCATGAACCTCGTGTAAAGCCATTTGTGCTTCGTCAGAATCCAAACACCTGAGGAGGGTATGGTCAAAGGAACGATGGTAAAGGGTGTCGGCGATGATGACATACCTGGCTGTCTGTCAGATAAAGGCTCGGCATTGGTTCGCGGAAAGGTTAGGTGGTAAGGTTTGGGATTTCAAGTACTGATATACGTCATTGTACCACGGAGAGTTAGGACCAACAAGAACGCACATCACATCAGCTGTCGGAATGTCAAAAGAGGGGACCAGCAATTGTTCGACCAAGAATTCACACTTGTCCATATTATGAGGCATATTCAACATGAAAGCGATTGTAGCCATTGCATCCGCCGACTTGTTTTGCATTCTTGGCACTTGACTAAAATGGATAGCTATGAATTTTGTCTTGAAGAAATCTACCATGTGCTTATAGGGAATAAGTTTCTCATCTTTGGTTTCGTAGTCATCATTGACTTGTCGGATGACTAATTGAGAATCTCCATAGACTTGCAAATGCTTGATGTTCCAGTGGACAGCTACTCGGAGTCCTGTGACCAGTGCTTCATACTCTGCAATGTTATTGGTACAATGGAAAGTTATTCTGTAGGACTTGGGAATAGCGTCACCTTGAGGAGTGACAAACAAAATGCCTGCTCCGGACCCGAACTTAGTATGGGACCCATCAAAGTATAACTTCCATTCATTAGAGGATGTGAAAGCAAAGACTGATTCATCTGGAAAATCGGTCAACATGGGATGATCGTCAGAAATAGGAGCATCTGCAAGTTGATCTGCTATGATTTGTCCTTTTATTGCCTTTTGCTCCATATACTCAATGTCAAATTCACTGAGAATCATGACCCATTTTGCTAAGTGACCTATCAAAGCTGCTCGGCTAAGCAAATATTTTAAGGGATCAATTTTTGCAACCAACAATGTTTGGTGGCTCAGCATATAATGTCAGAGTTTTTGCGTTGCAAATACCACTGCTAAGCATGCCCTCTCAATAGTTGAGTAATTTAGCTCATAGCCTACCAGTGTCCGGCTGATATAATAAATAGCTCTTTCTTTGCCATTCCCATCTTGTTGAGCCAAGAGAACTCCTAATGCTATTTTAGTTGTAGAGATATACAATAAAAAGGGCTTTCCTTCTATAGGAGGCATTAGAATAGGAGGTGACAGCAAATAGTCTTTGAGAGCTTGAAAGGTTGATTGACATTGCTCAGTCCATTTAAAAGCGACACCTTTGTGCAGTAGATGTTGGAATGGATGACATTTGTCAGCCAACTAAGCTATGAAGCGACGAATTGACTGGAGCTTTCCTTGCAGACTTCTTAATTGCCGGAGGTTTGAAGGTGGAGGCATATCCATTATTGCTTTGACCTTGGCGGGGTCGACCTCAATGCCTCGGTGAGAAACAATGTATCCTAGTAATTTGCCCGCTGTAACACCAAAGACACACTTTTTTGGATTGAGCTTGAGTTTGTAGGTCTCCATTCTATCAAATATGGGGCCCAAGATGGCTAGATGACTATCTCTGGTAACAGATTTGCATAACAAGTCATCAACATAATCCTCCATCAAAATATGCATGAAATCATGAAAAATTGTCGTCATTGCTCTTTGATATGTTGCACCTGCATTTTTGAGACTGAAGGGCATCACATTCCAGCAATAGGTTCCCCAAGAATAGGTGAATGCTGTCTTATGCTGATCTTTAGGAGCAATGTGAATTTGGTTGTAGCCGGAGAAACCATCCATTAGCGAAAGCATCTCATATCCAGCCGTCATGTCCACTATGATGTCTATGTTTGGCAATGGAAAATCATCTTTAGGGCATGCTTTATTGAGGTCCCTAAAATCTGTGTAGATTCTGATGCCCCCAGTTACCTTGCTAACTGGTACTAAATTTGAAATCCAGTCTGCATAATCAATGGGTTTGATGAAGCCCACATCTAGTAATTTTTTTAGTTCCACTTTGACCAAAAGAGCCACCTGGGGATGCATCTTTCGAAGTTTTTGTTTGATGGGCTTAGCATCTGCTTTCAATGGAAAATGATGAAGGACTAACTCTGGATCGAGGCCAGGCATATCTGCATAGGACCACGCAAAGCTGATCTTCTTCTCCAGAAAGAAATTGATAAAATCTATCTTCTCGTGTTTTGACAGAGAGGCAGCAAAATGAATGACCTTAGGGTTGTCAGGTGTTCCCAGATTGATTTCCTCGGTCATCTCCATAAGCAGTGTTGATTTATCCTGAATTGATAGGGGTACGTCTACTCTTCCACCTTTGAGCGCCTTAGAAAGGTTTTCACCCGCAGGTACGTCTTTTATTTTTACTTTTGTATGATCAGAGAGTGCCTTACGGTTTTCACTCAAAGATCTATTCTTTTGATTTTTTTCTTTTTCTTTTGCTTTTTCATGACTAGAAGAGGGAGTTGACTCCCCAAAATATGCTATGGAATCCAGGTCAATAGCAAATCCTGCCTTATGATCGCCTTGTGGTATGCCTTCCCGTAGTCCCAGGAATTCTGCAATTGCTTCGTCATTTTGAAAATAGTCCAATGTGAGCGGTTCTTGTTGGTCACATTGGATAAGCTGGGGATAAATGAGGGGCATGTCATCATCAATTGTAAGGATAGAGAGGGCTGATATGGTAAAAATGTGAACATCTGTGGTGTCACTATCCGAACTGCTTGTATCGGATTCGGAGCTTGGATCCCAAAATGACTCTATCCAAGCATGAGGACATGTTTTAGGAAGAGGAGTTATTTCATGTTTGTCTTCCATAGGCAAATTATTAGGGTCAATGAAGATATTTTCAAGGGCATAGGAGCTAGAAGAAAAAGAACTCCACTCCCATTCATTAGAATCAGTCTCGGGTCGGGTATCCTCAGGTGTTATTTCATCATCAGAATCATGCCCTTTTCGACACATGGACGTTTTGGTAGATGTGGATCCAATTCGTAATGGTACAAAACCTAACCCTAAAGTTGGGGGTCGCCTCTTGGGTATGACAGGTTCTAACCTTCCATTGTTGTTTAGGCCTAAGCCACTGTAGCCATCATATCCTTTTTTCTGCAGCATAGTAAATCCTTTGCCATATAATTCCACTAGCAACTTGACAGGTGGGGTTTCAGTTGGATCCTTATAGAGCCAATCTATGACATCATCATCTACAGTTTCTTTGTCAAGTTCTCCCCATCTTGCAAATGTAGTGGGAGGCTGATATTGAATAATGACCTTGGGTTCCTTTTGCAATAAATGCGGTTTGCCATATGATTTTGGAGATATTGGTAAGTTCCCGATGAGGAATGTTTGATCCATTGAATATTCTCCACACCCTTGGTCCTGTATCTTCAATTTTCCTTTGACAGCATCTAACAATGCATTAGGATCCACATAACCATCTGATTTGGCTTCTCTATTGACTGGGACTTGCTGCCGAGGAGTACCCTTTAAGGTAGCACAGAACTGAAATGGATTAGGATCTCCTAGAATTGTTATCTCAGTTCCATTGTAAGGATATTTTAGACATTGATGATAGGTGGATGGAACTGCCCTCATTGCATGGATCCATGGACAGCCAAGAATCATATTATAAGGGAGATCAAGGTCTAGGACTTGTAGGAAAGTGTTTTCCGTCACTGTACCAACTCTGATAGGCAATGTAATTATCCCTTTGGATGGGCGTTCAGCATCATCATATGCTTTGATTGTTATTCTTTTGGAAGCATCAATGTCATTTTCTGTATATCCAAGGCCAATGACCACTCTCAAGGTACAAATGTTAAGACCTGCTCCACCATCTATCAAGACTCATCGGATTTTGCAATTATGGACAAAGACTTCAAGATGCAAAGGATCGTTATGAGGGAGCTTATCAAGCAAGATATCACTATCAGAAAATGCGACACTTTGGGAAACAGCTAAATGTCCAATCTACGCTTGAAATTGGTCAACATCAATATCTGTCGGGACAGTGGACTCAATCAAAACTTTATCTAGGACTGCACGATGCATGGGAGACATTTTCAACAACTCTAGAATGGATATTTGTGCAGGTGTTTTTCCTAGATGATCCAAAAGATTATACTGACTTGCAGGAGTTGGTTTGGGAGGAGCTGCAGGAGCTCCTTTCAAGACTATTTTGGATCGACGAGTGGTGACCGCACAAGAAGGATCTTGTCCTTTTATTCTCAAGGTGGATACATACTCATTTGATGCATGAAAACAATTAATAACATTGTGATAACCAGTATTTGCATAATTGGCCATTTGAGCAGAATTGGAAGAGGATGCTTTACCCTTGTCATGATCAAGCAAAGGAGTTTTGAAAATGGTATGATCAGTGTTGGAGGTCGGATGGGGTGGATCTACCTCAATTACTCCTTGCTCTAATAAATCTTGAATCATATGTTTCAATTGGAAACATGAAGCAATTTTATGTCCTTTGGACCGATGATACTCACAGTATGCATTATCATTCCACCAATGTGGCTTTACCGCTGGTTCTGCCTTAATATCTGGTAGTTTGATAAATTTCACTTGTATTAATTGCTTCATTACTGATTCGATAGGCTCTCCCAATGGCATAAACTATCGAGGGGGCCCATCCCGCGATCGGAAGGGTTTGCGTTGTTGATTTTGTTGTTGGCCTTGTTGTTGATTATATTGTTGAGTATGCTGTTGTTGAGAATGTTGTTGATATTGCGACTGTTGAGCATGTTGTTGATATTGCGACTATTGAGTAACATTGCTCATTGGTGCTTGATTTTGTTCCATAGTTGACATGTTAGGAACACTCAATTTCTTGATTGTGAATGGGGGTTGATTTGCATTCACCGCTCTCGTATCAACAACACCATCATTAGTAACATTCTTGTTCTTATACCAAAATTTTTTTCTATCCCCTGAATAATTTGTGTTGTCACTATCTTTATTGAGCTTGATAATTCCTTTAGCTACAAGAGCCATTTCAATGCTCATTCCTTTCTTAATGAGTTTCTCTATAGTACTAGGACTTTTCAATTTTAGCTCATACATCATTTCTGGGACCAAATTCTGGATAAATAGATTCACTTGTTCTTCAGGTATATCGAGAGAAGAATGACTATACAAGCTTCGCCAGCGTTGCAAGAAAGTCACTAATGGTTCACCTTGCTTTTGCTTGGTATTGCATAAATCTGACATAGTCACGTCACTGTCGATATTGAACGTGAAATGAGATAAAAACTTTTGAGCCAATTCCGACCAAGTCTTTATATTTCCTGGCAGATGTGAATACCAATCCATGGCTTGTCCCGTGAGACTTCATGCAAATAATCGCATTAAATATGTCTCCTCATAGCTCACTTCCGTACATGCCACAAAAAATGCTCGAATGTGATCTTTTGGATTGCCATTCCCTTTATATTTCTCAAAATTAGGTGCCTCAAAATGTTTAGGGAATGGAGGCATGTAGACACTCTTGTCAAACGGATTAGGACATAAATCTTGATCTGTATACAACTTCTTTGTTCCTTTAGTTTCTAATGCATCAACTTTTCGTTGCAACTTCTCAAGTTGTTGCGCAATTGTATCAGATTTTAGAGGTCCATCATTAATCCCGGTTGGTATACTTTGTTGATATATCGCATTTCCGATCGGTTGTTGATACTCTGCAATGGTCATTTTTGGCGTTTCCGGCATATAAAGTTCTTGGTACATCTCTTGTTGTTGCGGTTGTGCTATGCCTTGATATCGACCTTGTTGTTGTGCTTCTTGGAGCCTAGGTTGATATTTCAATTGAGTAGGTTGTTGATATTGCATAGGCGCCACTTGCGGTTGTGAAGTAGGATAGCTTGTTTGCCTTGGCACATATTGTGGCACATGTTGGTGTTGAGGCTGATAGATAGGAATATATTGACTTTGTGCCAATTGTTGTTGTGGTGTATATCCCATCAATTGTAAAAAACTTTGTTTAGATGGTTTTCATTGCTTCTCCTTAGGATGGGGTATGGCACTTGCATTAACTTGTTGTGTTGCTTGTCCAATCCATTGTGATGGTTGCAAGTTTGCATTAACTTGTAATGGTGCCGAAGGTGCTGCACTTTGTTGTCGAATGCGAACTTGTTGTTGTTGTACATTGCTTGTTTGTACATTTGATTGCGCTTTTTGTATATTATTCAGTCGTTGCAACAATTGTTGTTGGTACAAACCACTATCTATAGCTCTTTGTGTCGCCATTATCGAAGGATCTGTCGCAATAGTGTTTGGCAAATATATTGAATTTAATGGGACATAAGAACTTTTTTGCATCGTGGAATTGCTTTGGACATTATTGATATCAGGCATTCCAGTGGTGAAGCTTTCCTGCATCTCAGATTTTGATCCAATTTTATGCATATTAGGAACTACTTCTTGTTGATGGATATTTGTCAATATTTGCGTGGTCTTTGTTTGATCTTGCATTGCAGGTGTTACATTGAATAGTGGATTATTTATTGTCTCAAATGGTGACTTACGAGGAATAGTCACTGTCAATGCCTTTGAAGCACGTTTACTCATTAAGGTAGGCTGAGTTTCAGGTTGCACATTTTCTTCAGTTGGATGTGGAGAAAAACTTAACAACTCACCACCTTGTTGTTTTTGCACATTGACTTGTTCGTTTGAAGAGGTCACATTACTCATCATGTTAAGATATTTTTGTGGAAACATCTTAAAGACCTTACTCACGAACTTATCCATCTTTTTTGTTATCTTTGGATTTTGAAGGAACATGTCAACATCATCCAAATCATCGGAATCAGATGAAGAATCTGGTTGGATATTTGGATTTTTTTCTTGGCGAATGCCTTGATCTAAACCAAATTCTTGTGAGAGAGTTGGTTCTTCATACAATGTTTGTATTTCATGTTGCAAGCTGGGCTGATTCCAGTTGAAAGGTGCATTTCCTCTTGGAGTTGGTGGGACACTCCCATGTCCTAGTTTCATAGGTACAAACACTGGTTCATATAATGGTGGTGGTCCAAGTTGAACCGTTCCATATGGTGGTAGAGATGTGTTTGATGAGCCTTCAACTTGCACTGTTTGACTAGTTTGAAATTGCGAATTTGCTATGTTGTCCATGGGTTGATACATTGGTTCACTCATCTTCTTAGATCTTGATCTTGTCTCAACAGGCATGTCACTTATGCAAATGCAATGTTTTTGGAATTTTTCAAAGACAATATATGATATGCAACTAAATGCAAACTAAATAGATGAAAATGCAATCTATGTTTTTGGTTGTTTTTGAAGATTTTGACAAACTTATGAATGCAAATCTAAGAGAGGGACCCTTAGGAAATTGGAATGATATCTAGACCTCAAAGGACAAAAGGACTTAATTGACAAAGGACAAGATGACAATGTCTCCCCTATATGCTTGGATACTAAGCTAGGTTTGAGAAATGATATTGATGACAAAAGGATAAAAGGTTGATAAGGTCTAGACTTCTTAACAATGACTTAGGGTTTATCAAAGATTTGGATTACTCAAGTATGAAAAAACCTAGTTTTTGAGACTATATGCAAAGGGACAATTAATATGCAAATAACCCTAATATGATATGACAATGACTTAAGCTTAATGAAGAGACTTAGGATATGCAAGTGGAAATGTATGACAATGGTATGGCTTTAATGCAAGAGGACACATGCAAATGGGTGACTCTTATTGATATGAAAAGGAGTATGACTTAGGTGAAACCTAACCTTGGTACTTGACAAATGACTTTGCAAAATGCAACCTAGGATGAACCTAAATGTAAGTGACATAGATGTTGAGACAAGTTTTTGAACAATGTTGGATAACCATGTTTTAGGAAGATGATCTTTGAATCTTGTTGAATTTTTGTTGGATGAAGGTCTCTTGTGTTTAATCTTATGTTAGATCAATTTGCCTTGTTCTTGAAATGAGATAAAATTCAACTTTTGACAATCAAAGAATACAAGATATTGCAACTTAGACTCAAGACAATCATGCTCATTCCCACATTTCTTATGGTAGGCAAGGACATTAGGTACTTGAGAGGTAGACTCATTATGGGATTCAAGGAGAATACATAGATGCTTGACCCCACGGGCTCCCCTCCATGGCACTCACTTCTTAGGGCAGCCAAGCATCAATCCCCATGGAAATCTCCCCATGGTGAACTTAGTATCTCTTCCAAGTGTCCGAATTTGTCCTTCTCAAGCAACTAGAAGGGTTTTTGGCCTCTAAAAACAAGGTGTTTAGTAAGGATTTCTATTAAGCATTACTCCTTGATGTCACACAAGCGTGATTGAGACATTAAGCCCATCAAGATACCAAACAAATGTAGTCGCGCAAGCATGATTTAGACCAAGAGGCCCTACTTAGATGTTGATATGAGAAAGAGTTTCAAGGGTCATCACTTCCCAAGTAACTGCAATTCCCATGTAACACTTCCTTCAAAGCTTTCTCCCATCAGGTATTTTTTTATAGTGAGTTAGAATGCCAAGGAATTCTAGCCATACTCACTTTGGGTCATCCCCTTCTCACGATTATCACTTGCTTACAAAAGCAAAGTGGTCGGGAAGGCAGGCCCTCTAAAGGAGACAAACAATCAAAGAACAAAGCATGGTATCGAAGATCTGGATTTCTGATCACCCTAAAAGGATGAGAGAATACTCTCCTACTCCAATGTCATACTCAACAATCAAAGAAAACAAATGTTCATTCCAACCTATTTAGAAATCACTAAGTGCCTAATAATTAAATGCAAACACAAAGTTTGATTGTTTCTCCAAGGCAACCTGCAAAAACCCAAGTTAGGAGTTTGATACGCTTATTCTTTGACTTTTGAATCTGCACAAAGCGTGTTATTAGTTTGATTTATTGTCTTTGCCATGCGTATGCCAAGATTCTGCACAGATAATTAGTACCAAAATCCAAAGCACAGAAAACAGAATGCAAAAACACAACAAATTTCAAGTAAACACTGCATTTTTTTACCTCTGTTCTGGACTTTACACAGGTGCAAAACTCATGACACAGGCGCAGAATGTCTGACACAAGCACAAAATGTTCTCTACACAAGTGTAGAATGCTCAACACAGGCGCAAGTTGTCTTACACAGGCGCAGAAGTGTCCAGAATACCCTGCACGGCCCTGTTTTTGGGTTTTTTGACCTGCAAATCAACTTCAAAGCACTCAAAAACATAGTAAAGGGGTTAGATGGTTAGTGTTCATGTCGGGTTCACCAATTAATGTACTTTAGGAAATAGGAAATCATCACAAAACATATAAAAACGTAATAGCTCAATCACAAATGCATAATTGCAATGAATCTATCCTAAGACACATTCAATAAAGACATGAAAACAAAGCATACAAAACTAATGATTGTGCAAACCAGATGTAGACTTGAATGCTCCTTCATGCGGCTCCATTGTTCTTATTTCCTCTTCAAATGGTTGGATTGTGGATCTCACCTACAAGTGCACACACACAATTGAAAGCAAGATGGACATTGATTATTGATCAAGAGTACTAGAAGCATAAATTCGATAGCATAATTATCATTTCAAGGGTTTGATTGAAGAAATTCATCCAATTTATAGAAGAATTGGAGAGATGACAAGATTAGCATGATTCAATTCAAATGGAAATTGCAAATCAATATGACAAATTATGACAAATTATGCACTTTCTATGCAAAATTTGTTGATTGATAATTTATGACAAATTATACTTCTATGTCAAAATTGATTGATTGTCAATTATGACAAATTTATGACAAATTGACATGTCATTTCCATGAATTTAGGAGAGAAATAGAAGGAAATTTGAAATTAAGAATTAAGAAATTAGAAAAATTAGAAAAAGAGGAATTAAGAAATTAGGAAATTGATGAAAATTAGAAATTAGGAATTAGTGAATTAATTAACAATTTTTCATTTATTAATCAATTCACAAAGAGGAATAATTAGCCAATTAAATGAATATTTAATTGTAATGAGAAGACTTAGGATAAATAGGTAATTTATTAATCCTAAAGGAAGAAAATGACACACAAGGTTAAATGATGAAATCACGAAACCTTAGAAGACGAATTAGGTCTTGAAAGATAATTGACTCGATTTGATTCATTTTTGGATTGATAAATGACCAATGTGATAAATGATTTGATTGAGAAAATGTGCCAATTGATGAGGAACAATGACAAATTGATCCAAATTGACATAATTGAGACAGACAACGATCGATGACAAATCGATCGCAAAATGACAAGATTGATAAGAGGACAACAATTGATGACAGAATAGATCGCAAGATGACAAGATTGAAAACAACCACATTTGATGACAAATTGATCGTAAAATGACAAGATTGATAAGAGGATAACGATCGATGACAAATCGATCGCAAAATGACAAGATTGAAAATGATAAAGATTGATGACAAATCGATAAGAGGACAAAACCCTAATTAGGATTGACGATGTCCAAAATGATAGGATTGATGATAAGATTGATAAGAGGACAAAACCCTAATTAGGATTGACGATGTCCAAAATGATAACAAATTAGCACGCACATTGATGCGATAGGATAAAATCGATCAAAATCATGATTGGATAGTGTTGTCGACAAGACCAAATTCGAAAGCGAGACAAATGAAGAATGTAGAAGAATGACTCGATGCTCGCAAATGATAAAGACCAAATGCAAATCATAGGAGAAATGTTAATGCGACGCAAAAACCTAAAATGAGGTAATGCGCAAATGTTAAAGTATGACCTCGCAAGCGTTGACCATTTTTAGGTGTCTACACCACAATCTATAAAGAGATCTTACGTCATATTTATACCAACCTAAGACCTAAACAATTAGGTTAACCACCTAAAATATAATACAATAAATCTATTACATAGTCCCACAAACCAATGATAAACCAATTCGGCCTAAGACCGAAACAACATAAACCAAACAATAAATCCAACTAGTAACGCATCGAGAGCATCAACCAACACGTTACATAAACTAGTCCATAACCTAACAGAATAAGATAGAATAGGTCTGGTCCTAAATGAAAACACCACCAATCAACTAGAACATGAACATGATAACCATCTACATCTTGATAACCTTCTAGAAGCCACACCAACACCACTTATCAGATTCACCAAAAGATCTTCAACAAAGCTTTGACTGTAAAACCCTTACCGGTAACCAAAAGACTTACTTGAACAAATGATAGCATCTAGATCATCAAATCCCGAACCAACTGAATGTGATATGCATTAGGAACACATGAATAACCAATCCAAACCAATTCCACAAGCCTAAACATACCAGAGAAGATCTCCAGATCAACATCATAATCCAAGCACTCTATCAGAACCAGGTAGACATCAAAACAACTAGTGTTGACATCAATGCAACACATAATCAATTCCTCCAAATTTCCAACAATCTCCCCCTTTGGCATTGACGGAAACACTAGATGTGAAAAACATCCAAGTGCCAAGAAATGCCAAATAAGTCTCCCCTAAAGGAAGACATCCAACAATCTCCCCAAAATGATATGACAATGAAGTTCTGAACCAATAGACCAAACTCCCCCTATGAATGATATCCCTGTTAAGCTCTATTTTTCACATATATATCTCTCCCCCTTTGACATCAATGCCAAAAATCTAACATAAACATCAAAGAAAAATCATAAATCCTATGAACCACACAACTGACTACTCCCCTTGAGTATTAGTACCAACACATCAATCCAGAATTAATGATAGTTATGATAAATGCATACCAGACTCATGACAATCGGCATCACTCAAGTCTCTATTGAAGGGGAAAAAACTCCCAATCTATCTCTGAAGTACTCAAATGATTCCTTAGGCAAAGGTTTAGTGAAGATATCTGCAATCTACTCTTTAGTGTTCACATAAACCAATTTGACTTCATTTGCTTCGACCTTCTCCTTCATAAAGTTATACTTGATATAACTGTGCTTTGTCTTCAAATGAAATACTAGATTCTTTGATATGTTAGTAGTAATAGAGTTATCATAGTGAATAACTATCGGTTCATTGAAATATACCCTTATATCCTTCAACATTTTCTTCATCCATAGAACTTGTGTACAATTAGTAGCAACAAAATCATACTTAGCTCCAGCAGTAGATAAAGAAGTACATGATTATTTCTTGCTGATCCATGAAACAAGTTTCTTTTCAAGAAAGAAAGCTCCATCGGATGTTCTCTTCCGGTCATCAACATCTCTAGCCCAATCTGCATCTATATATGCACATAGTGTAAAGTCATTATTTTTACGATACCACAAACCATACTCAGTTGTTCCTTGTAAATACCTAAAGATCTCATGACTCTCTTTAGGATCACTCTGATATCTTGATACAATAAAAACTGAATTCATTATATCCAGTCTAGTCTCAGTCAGATATAACAAACCTCCAATCATAGATTTATACCTTGTAGGATTTATCGGAGCTGATGCATCATTCTTTGTCAATTTCTCACTTGTAACCATAGGAGTACCAACCAGTTTAGAATTTTCCATACCAAATTTCTTCAACAACTCTCTAGCATACTTAGTTTGATAGATGAAAATACCTTTATCAGTCTGAGTAATCTACAAACCGAAGAAAAATTTCATCTTCCCAATCATAGACATCTCAAATTCATTCTTCATATTATCAGAGAATTCCATACATAACTTATCCTCACCTCCAAAAATGATATCATCAACAAAGACTTCAACAATCAATATGTCATCATCAATGATCTTATAATATAAGTTATTGTCAGCATTACCTTTAGTGAAACCAAGCTTCAAAAGATATTTGTCCAATCTAGCATACCAAGCTCTAGGATCTTGTTTCAATCCATATAAAGCTTTCCTTAATCTGCAAACCATGTTTTTGTCATCTGTAAGTGAAAATCCATTAAGTTGCTCAATATAAACTTCCTCTTCAATATCTCCATTCAAAAATTCATATTTAACATACATTTGATAAACCTTGTATTTCTTATGGGAAGCATAAGCAAGAAATAATCTCACAACTTCAATCCTAGCTACTAGAGAAAAAGTCTCATCATAATCAATTCCTTCCTTCTGAGAATATCCTTTACATACCAATCTAGCCTTATTCCTCACAACTTGTCCATCCTCATTCAATTTTTTCCTAAAGACCCATTTAGTTTAAATAACATTCTTATTTTTAGGCTGGGGAACTAAAGTCCATGTGTTGTTCCTTTCTATCTTATCTAATTCCTCTTTCATATCTATCATCCAACATTCATCTTTAGAAGCTTCAATAACAGATGCTAGTTCAACTTGAAAAATTAAACATACCTCATCAGTTGTCAACCTTCTTCTTGTCATTACTCCTTTGTTCTTGTCTCCAATGATCTAATCTTCTAAATGATTTAACCTTACATACCTAGGAGTCTTCTGACTTTTTGTTTCTTTGCTCTGATCTTCAGTTACTGTTGAATTTTCTAATACTGCTGGGGTATCTGGTTCAATATTTTGTTCCGGTACAGGTGCCACTGGTTCAATTATGAGATCAACTCCACTTCTAGTTCTCTCTCAAAAGTTCTGATTTGACCTTTTTACTGCTCATCCACCTTGACATTACTACTCTCCATAATTCTCTACAATCTTTTGTTATAACATCTATTTTCTTTTCTTTCATTAGAATAACCAATAAATATCCCTTCATCACATCTAGGATCAAAATTTCCAATGGAATCATCTCTTTTAATATAGCATTTATTTCCAAAGATTTTGAAATACTTAACTATAGGTGTATGACCAAATAATAACTCATATGGTGTCTTACCGATGTCTCCTTTGATATGAACTCTGTTGAATGTGTATACCATTGTGCTCATAGATTCTCTCCAATAGATATGAGGTATATTATCTTTAATCATCATAGTTATAGGTCCATCCAAGATAGTTCTGATCTTTCTTTCCACAACACCATTTTGCTGAGGTGTCCAAGGTATAGACAATTGTCTCCTTATCCCATACTTCTCACAATAACTGTTAAATTCACTGGATGTGAATTCACCACCCTGATCTAACCTTAAGCATTTAATCTTCAACCTTGTCTCTGTCTCAACTTTAGCTTTAAATATCTTAAACTTTTCAAAAGCTTCATATTTCTCCCTTAGAAAAGTAACCCACATCATTCTAGAATAATTATCAATGATTAGCATGAAATATCTATCACCTTGAGAACTTTTATCTAGAAGGACCACACAAATCAGTATGAATAAGATCAATAACATTATTATATTTTTATTGTATACTCTTAAAAGAAGTTCTGACTTGCTTTCCCATTTGATAGTCCTTACATACTGGATTATAGGGCTTCACAATCTTAGGTATATCTCTAACAACCTTAGTTGAACTAATCTTGACAATGCAATCAAAATTCACATGACACAACCTCTTATGCTATAGCCATCTCTCATCAACTTGTGCAATCAAACATGTCATCTCACCAGAGTTCAAATGAAAGATGTTACCTTTAGTCTGAGTACTGATTTTAATCTCCAATCCAAATCTGTTGATGTTTTGCATTTTCCATCCTTGAACTGTAATTAAAATCCCTTATCCACCAACTGTCCTACACTCAAAAGATTATGCCTTAAACTTCCAACATAATAAACATTATCAGTTTTATTCTTACCATCTAATGATATAGTTCCTCTTCCTCTGATCATGCATGCTTTGTCATTTCCAAATCTAACCAAACCACCATCAAATTTTTGCAAAGATAGAAACTTCCATTTATCTCCAATCATATGATGTGAGCATCCACTATCTATCACCCATTCATCCTTATCTTCAATTTTAGCAGCAAGGGCCTTTTCCTCATTTTGAATAACAGGTGCCATAACATCTTCCTTGATAGGCAATAATGCCCATTCCTTTCCACTGCTGGATCCAGTAGCTACATCTTGTGCTGGTTCATCATCAGAATCACTCACACCATCCTCATCCACATAGTAACATGATTAGTCTTTGTTCCTCTTGTACTTATGCTTGTTCTGATAATCATGGTTAGGCCTAAAAGATCTTCTAGCTTTCCCTTCAAATCTAGAATTCCTCTTAGGACATCTAGATACAAAGTGAACTATCTTATTAAATGAAAAACATTTAAAAGGTGACTTTCCTTCATACTTACTTCCTGTCAGACCTTTAGGTACTCTTCTAGAAAATAGGGCTTCAAGTTGTTCAAATTCATCATCTTCTTTCCTCATTTCCTCCAATTCCTTTGTGTATAAATCTTTCCAATCACTCTTGCCGGTTGATGATGCAAATGTATGAAAAGAAGATTGAGTGTTTGTAGCTCCTTGAGGACCAAATTCTTCAAGCTCAAAAGCAAATAACTTTCCAACCAAAGTATCCCTATTGACCGAGGTGTTAGACATTGTTCTGAGCTCATTAATTACAGTAGCCTTCATCTTGTAATCTAGTGGCAAAGCTCTTAATACTTTAGAAATAATCTCATCTTGGCTCAGAGGTCCACCATAGCATTGAATTCTCATAACAATTTCATTAACTCTTTCCATAAAAGTAGTAATACTTTTATCCTTCCATTTTCAGGTTCTCATACCTTACCTGATAACAATCAAGTTTAGCAATTTTAACAGTAGGGCCACCTTCATTCATAGTCTCCAAATTATCTCATATAGCCTTTGTAGATGATTGGTTAGTTAATATCATTATTTGCTGATTAGAAAGTGCACTCAAGAGTGCTTTTGTAGCTCTATAGTCATTTTCAATTTTTTTTATCCATGTCTACCGAAGGAGGATTGCCAGATGCCATATTATAAGGAGTATGTTGGCAATTGACACTCATTTGGTTGGTTTCGTATGTTGTTGTAGACACTTAAAAATAATTATTTTAATTATTTTTAATTCCTCACATAATTAATTAATTAATTATGTTAATTCAAATTCTCCTCAATATTAATTAAATATAATTAATATTGTCACTATAGTATGTGACTGATTTATAATAAATCAATCCCTTTCTTTATTCTTCTAAAAATTAAATCATCACAATTCTTCCTCTTAGCTAATTAATTTCAATTAATTAGTTAACCCACATTATTCCTACAAATCATCTTCCTAATTCATCATTAACCTAATAAAGTCTTCTAGAAATTCCCTAAACTCACTTTACCTTATTCTTCTATTTTTTCAATTCCCTCCACTCATTCTCTCTCCTAGTCAAATCCTCTTACAAATCCTATCCCACCTAATATTTTCGCTAATCCCCCTCCTAATGAGTTTCTAGTGGCTAATCATCATGATTAGCCACAAAGTCAACTCCTTGTCCCTTCCATCCAACCACTAGCTTTAAATGCTTTTTTCCTAGGTGAATGTGATATTTTCACATTCCTCTAGGCATCTCCTCTCCCAAGGAATTTTTAATTACTTCTTATTCCTCCAATCCCCATGATCATCCCTTTATGGAGAATTTTAAATTCCTCCTCTCCATTCTTGAAGGAATGTCATATCCCATGCTCTTTTCAAGGCACATTGGGAAGTCTTCTCAATGCACCTCAAGGAGTGTGGAGAAAAGAAATGCCTTTAAGGTATATCTCTTGGTCTCCACACCTTCTCTTGGGCCTTGTGTGAGACCACAAGAAATCCTAGCCCTTCATCTTGAATCCATCCTAGCCATCCAATCTTCTTCTCCTCTTCCTATAAATTGAGGACTCCATCCCTTCATTCTTCATCTCCAAGATTAGTAATCTTATGCTGCCATTTTGAGCCTAAGAAAATCATCTTACCAACCTTACCATGTCAAAATCATCTCCCATCCATACTTAATCATCTCATCCTTATCATCCCTCAAGATCCATCTCATTTGTGCACAACTTTGGAGAGCCATCCACATCAAAAAAGCAAGAGGAGCACACCAAGTGGTGCATCATCTAAGGGCGCCTTCACTTCATCAATCTCCATTCGAAGGAGAAGGTAAAATATAAAAGTATAAGCATTGTCTTCATGTTTTTTTTTATGTGATTTGGTTTTTGCTTCATCTTATTATGTTTTTAGTGTTTGATTTGCATATTAAAAATCCAATCCACCTTGCTTCATTTTTCCATCTTCATTTTGGCATGCCCGATGGGATCCATGTCCCTAAAAAATAACATTTTTTGTGAGTTTTTGTGAGTTGTGAGACACAAATTCTAGAAGAGGTGAGAGACTACAAACTAGCGCGAGTGACTTGGGTTCAGTGCAAGAGAAATCTTATTTTGGTGCATGCACAGGCGCATCAGCACGAGCGCCCCCATGACTTTTAAAATGTTCCTGCTCTTTTTCAAATTTTAAAATTTTCTACTCTCTGCTTGTGTGGTTTGCCGTGTGCGTAGGCATTTCAGCATGAGCACACGCGTTTCTGCATGATAGATTTAGACTAGCATGACTGCTTTTTCAAAATTCCCACGCTGTTATTTGAATTTGAAAATTTGAAAATTTTGCCCGCTAACTAATCAGGCTTTTTTGTTTTCAGGGTTTTTTGGCGCGAGCGCAGGCGCACCAACGCGGGCATTTCATATCAGCGCGATAGATAGGTATAAATTTCTTCCCTGCCCTATGTTGACTGCATCTTTTTTTTTATTAGTTTATTTAGTTCAGCATGGCTAACTGCACTTCAGTGCGTGCGCTGTATGTGTAGTACAGTAAGTACAAATTTGTTTTTTAGTTTTGCAGTTTAATTCGACAGTCCAAGACTCAAAAAAAAAAAAAAAAACTTCTAATCCACCTTTTTTGCAGGTTGCCTAGCAAATTCAACCAAATATTGTGCATTTTTTTAAATTAGGCACCTAGATGTTAATTAAAAGGGAATGTATCATTGTCTTATGTGTTTTAAGAAAAGCATAAAAGTAGGAGAGTATGCTTTCATCTAAATAGATGATCAGAAATCCAAACCCTCCAACCTTTTCTTGTTTGATTGCGTGTTTACACATAGCGGGCCTACCCTTCCAACTTTCTCTTTGAGAAGGTAAGAGGGGAATGACCCAAGTGAGTACACCCAGACCTGGGGTTCCCAACTCACTATAATAAATAGGCCATTGACTACGAAAGGGTAAATGGCTGGGGCTATATGAGAGTTGACTCTGACATTGGGTGCTCAGTAGGATCCTAGAGATATCAATCACGCTTGCGTGATTGCTAAGTTCTTAGTGCTTCATTGGGCTATAGGCCTATATTGTGCTTGCGCAACTGCAAAGGGTAGCTCCTAACGAGAAGCCTTACTAAACACCTTGTTCATAGTGGCCAAAAAACCTTCTAGTCATTGGTGTAGGAGGTCGGACCTTCGAAGCCGCCCATATTTTTACAGCCCTTAGTAGAGACACAAATTTTGCCATGAGGAGTTTTCATGGAAATTGATGCTTGGCTTCCTCGGAGAAGTGAGAGCCATGGAGGGGAGCCAGTGCGGTCAAGTATCTAAGTGTCCACTTTGGGTAAGCATAGCTGGGAAACCAATTGGGATCCAATGACTATTATCCTTACTAGCCTTAAGAGTGTTGTGTATGAGCATGAGTGTCTTTGAGATAATATGCATTTGATCATTGTGTTTGCTTTGTTTAGTACATACTTGCCAAGAGTAGACTAAAGACACATCACTAATCCCAAACACTTTGCAAAAACACTTGTCAAGACACAAACAAATGTCCAAGTCCTTACCCCACAAAGTCCAAAATTGCATCCAAACTCCGTCTGTCCCATGTCTCATAAGCCCAAGTGAGAAAACTAAGAGTCCATGCTCTCCATCAACGTTTAGTTTCATCCTTTAAAACACCAACTATCGTCAAAATCAGGGTGGTTGTGTCCCTTCATACAACTTTCCATTCGAATCGATCCTCTATTGAGTCATGTTCATGGTAAGAACAACCTAGTCATCAAGTTTCTTCTAATTCATCACTATCAGACCTCCTCAATCAATCATCCTCAAATTTCCTAAGGACTTAGCACATCAAATCAATCTCCCACTGCTATCAAATCAATTATAAAAATCCAAATTCAATCATCCTTTAATCCAATTTAACCTCACATTAAGGTTGCATACCTTGTGAAGTTCCATTTAGACCTCATCATTAATCAATTGGCTCTCGTGCTTGAAGAAGAATCCTCTCCAATTATATTTTGCCTAATCCTTTTTGAGTCGATCAAGACTCTTAAATCACACCTTTACTTTGCTTAGGGTCATTAGTCAACCCTTGGTGGAAGAGAGGCTTTTTAATCATCATTCCAAGGTCCAAATTCTACCCAACTTGGTCATTACCTTGATTGTGGTTTCATCCACTACCTAAAATCCTCATCCAAAGACTAAGGTGTCAATCCTAATCAAATCTGGGCTCTAATCCAAGAACCCCACCAATCAGCAAAATCCCTTATCATCAAAGACAAAATCCAAAATTCCACAAACATCTTGCTAAGTCCTTTCATCAAAGATTTCCTCCTCCAAGCTTTTCTAAGGTTATTCATGTATGGTCACAACTCAATCCCAAAAGAAAAAGATTGCTGAACAACAATATGGCATGCTGGACATTAGTGTCCTATATGAAGATCCCACTCAAGATCCTACACAAAGTGGGCAACCTAGCAATCAAGATCAAAGCCAAAATCCTAACATGGTTAGCCAAGATGAACTCTCCCCGAAAGTGCAAACTTTCCTAGCAGACTCTTATAACCAAGAGATGATTGAAAAGTTCATCCAACACAATCCTACTACACTTCTAAAGACTCTCCTTGAAAATGGAGCTCAACTTCCACTTGAATTTGATAAATCCTCTCTCGGCCAACAACCACAAGGAGATCTTACATCCACGCAAAGTGCTGCACCCGCTACTCAAATTCAATCAATTGCAGCCCCATCAATCATCCAAAATCAATCAATGCCACCCATGGCACCTCCCACCATAGTCTCCATCCCACCTCCTTCCTCCTTACCATCTATACCACTATCAAATTCAATCTCATCTATCCTCCAACACACTTCTATACCACCTCCTTCCATTCAACCACATATTTCTATTCCATAAACTTCCCTTCCTATCAACAATGTCACAAATTTTATTCGGGCCGTACTCAATCCCATCACAACAGTTTGCGGACCGCAACCAACTATCACCCATGTCCCTACAACATCGGTCATCACATCTCATGTTCCCGCCTCCTCATCATATCAATACATTGGTGGTGGTGAACCTTCCTTGACTCATCCAATTCTTGGGGCAAATACGATTCATCATTATCAAAATCCACAACAAGACCTCATCAAGGAAATTCAAGACATGAAAAATATCATCAAGGACATTAAAGAAGGGACTAACAAGAGGAAACCTTACTCATTTGAGGAATTTTGTCCTTGTCCTTACGACCCATCTATATCAGTTGCACCTTACCCTCTAGGATTTGAGATCCTTAAATTCACCAAGTATGAGGGCAAAGGAGACCCCCACGACCATGTCTGGGAATTTCACATCTTATGTCAAGAAGTCTCCTATAGTGACATATATCTTCGTAGACTCTTTCCCAAGAGTTTCACAAGAGACGCCTTGGCATGGTTCTCATCTCTACCACGAGTCTCCATTGTCTCCTTTCCAAACTTGGTAGAGAAATTTGTGGCCCACTATGCTTACAACATGGCTAATGACATTTCTATGATGGACCTATGTAACACAAAACAAAGGCCTGGAGTGACTTTCACCAACTTCCTACAAAGATGGTGGCATCTTATCAAGAAATTCCAGTGGGACATGCTAGAACAACATCAAATTGAATTATTTCAAAAGAACTTGGTGCTTGAACTTTCAAGACCCTTGACATCCCAATGTATCAAATCCTTCCAAAAATTGACCAATAAGGGCCTTTCCCTCGAACATGTCTTGTTGGAGGAAAGAACCTTGAAACATTACCATAAATTGACACAAAATTCTTCCTCTTATCATAACGACAATCCAAAATTTTGATCTAAAAACAAAATGTGGTCAACGATGGTTTAACTGATGTAAAGTGGGTGCAAACCATGGTTGCTCCCCCAAAATCCACCACCAATAATCATCAATTCAACAACCAATGAAATCAAAATCAATCCCAAAAACCTCACAACAATGTCTCAATCCAAGGATGACCACCCCAATCAAATAATAGAACTCCAAGAGACTTCACTCCTTTTGCTAAGCCTATTGAAATGGTGTTTCAATAACTTGTCCAAGCAAGTGCGGTGGTGTTTCCGATCACTCACCCGTTTGACCCCAATCAACCTAAACCAAGATGGCATAATGAAAATGAGTATTGTGAATACCATCATATCAAGGGGCATGATACACGAAAGTGTATGAAACTTAAAATCTACATTCAAGATCTCATTGATAGGGGTGAGATTGAAGTAGCAAATGCAAAACCTGGTAATAACAATGAAAAACTTAAAATGTACCAGGAACCCTTCCCAAAGCATGATAAAGGAAAAATCTCATCATCTAACATAGTGGTTTATGACTACACCAATCACATAACTGGCTTTGACTCTTTAGTGGGTCGCATCGAGCCTTTAGATAACCATGTTAATGTCATAACTATCCAAGGAGTTAACCCTCCCCCTCCCCAAAGTAGACCAAATCCGGCTAGGATAGTCATTCAAGGTGCCATGTCTTTCACCTCCCAAAATGACTATAGTGTAACCACACACCGAGGGAAAGTCACTATCCAAGGAGTTCCTCCCCCATCAAACCCCCCACCCATGTCTTCCACCCGTCGATATGACCTCCTGGACCAACTTGGGAAGACTGCTGTGCAAATTTCCATTCCCAAACTTCTCAAGACTTCCCCTATACATAAGGAAGTTTTGGAACAAGCCCTCCCTAAGTCCCACATTCCTAATAACATCAATGCTACTCAATTCCAAGCTCTCATTGGAAACCTTGCTGCCCAACAACACCTTGTGTTTACCTCCAAAGATGCTCCTATAGATGAAGATCACAACAAACCTTTGCACATTGAAGCCCTTATCCAAAAACACAAGGTTAAATGTATTTTGATAGACGGTGGATCCAGACTTAATCTATGTACATACAAATTAATAAAACAATTGGGACTTTATGAGGACCTGGTAGACATATCAGGAAGGATCACCATAAAAGAATATGATGATGTAGAAAGAGTTTCGAAGGGCATGATCACCTTACCTCTTCAAGTGGGCCCTATTACAATTGAAACCCCATGCCAAGTACTAGACCTTGATCTCCCCTATAACATTCTCCTCAGATGGCCATGGATTCACTCCTTGTAGGCCGTGCCCTCCACCTATCACCAATGCATCAAATTCCCATATAATGGAAGAGAGATCACTATCAAAGGTGATCCCCAACTTTTTCAATATTGCAAACTCTTAGAGGGAAAGCATCCATATCATTGCCCACTAAATAGACCCTCGCCAACACCTCCATCTGACACATCAAATGTTTCCTCCACTTCATCCCAATCAGATACCCAAATCAAAATCTTGGACAATGGCTATGGAGAGTGAAAATTGGAGGACGTCTTATTAATAGGAAAATTCCTCCTCTCTCCTAAGTCATTTGGCAAATCGAAAGAGCTCAAAAAAGACCCAAAACCAGTCATGCAATGCCAAAACACTACCTTCCAACAATGGGGCCCACTTCATGAGGAGAGCCTCAAAGTGGATGTCTCTTCATGGTTGTACCGGGAAGAAGATGAAGATCCAGTAAAAATATCCAAAAAGATGTACCCAAAAGCATCAGCCATAGTTGAAAAAATGGGTTACAAAGGACACAGCTTGGGACCAAAGGAGAAAGGAAGAAAAGCACCCATAAATCCTATCTCCCATAAATACAATAGAGGCTTGGGGTACACCCCGGTGCCTAAGATCACTATCGCTAGTGCCCCTTCTAGTCCTTCTTTGGATATCAAAAGTATTGACGAAGAGGAGTTCCAAGAAATGCCTTATGAATACGAAAATGATATCTTCTTTGACACTCACATCAATACCATTACCCCCATAACCCCTTCCACTTCACATGAGCTACATCTTGTCCATCCTGAAGTCATAGATTGGGGCCAATGAGACAAACCCACGTTAGACATCTGCGTTGATGATAATGCTCTCATTACTCTCCTGACGATGCAAAATTTGGAGGATTATAACAGAGTAGAGGGTATTCAACTTCATGAAAAGGGATACTTTGGTAGTCAGGTCAATGCTCTTAGCTGCAAAAAAGATAATCAAAGCAAAAAACATGATTCCTTAGGTGAAAACCTCTCTGAGGCACCTTTGGATGAGCAAAAAAACAAAACAAAAGGCATATCCAAAAGTGAAAACCTAGAAAAGGCACTTGATGATGAGGGACTTGACCTCCCTACCATTGGTTACCTTCCACAGGATATATCAAATTTGCTGATAGAAGAAATAGATAGCATCAACATGGGCACCGAAGCCATCCCACAAAATGTGCTCATTGCTAAGTCCCTCATGGAAAAAGAGAAACAAGATTTCATCAACTTCCATACAGAGGTAAAAATCAATTTTGCATGGTCCTATGCTAATATGCTAGGGTTGGATCCTGCCTTGGTGGTTCACAATCTTGCTATCAGCCCAAATACAAAACCTATAAAACAAAAATTGTGCAAAATGCACCTGCATATTGCTCTCCTAGTCAAGGCGGAACTCAAAAAGATGTTAGATGCAGAATTCATCAAACCCATAGACTATGCTGAATGGGTCTCCAACATTGTACCTATCGGCAAACCTTCCTAGGGCATCTGTATCTACACAGATTTTTGAGATCTAAATAAAGCTTGTCCTAAAGATGATTTTCCACTCTCCAATATAGATATGATTGTGGACCTTACAGTAGGACATGAGATGTTGTCGCTTATGGATAGATTTTCTGGATACAAACAAATCAAGATTGTAAATGAGGATCAACATAAAACTACATTCACAACACCACGGGGTACCTTTTGTTATCAAGTCATGTCTTTTGGTCTCAAAAATGCGGGAGCTACATATCAATGTGCCATGACAATAATTTTTCATGACCTCTTACACAAAATTATGGAGGACTATGTGGATGATCTGCTACGCAAATCTAAGACAAGGCAAGAACACATTCCCATTCTAAACCATATCTTTGAAAGATTATAAAAATAAAAACTACGCGTGAATCCCAAAAAGTGTGTGTTTGGAGTCACATCAGAAAAATTATTAGGATTCATTGTTTCTCGCATAGGCATCGAGGTCGATCCAACAAAAGTAAAAGCTATCATGGAAATGCCTCCACCAAAAAACTCTCAGACAACTACGCAGTCTCTAGGGGAAACTACAATCTGTTAGATGCTTTATTTCACAACTAGCAGATAAGTGTCATCCATTTTCACACCTCCTACGTAAAGACACAAAATTCAAATGGGACTGCTTATGCCAAAAGGCCTTTAAGAAACTAAAAGAATATCTAGCATCACCTCTAGTGTTGATGCCGCCTACTCTTGGAAAACCCCTTATTTTGTATATATGTGCTACTACAGTGGCATTGGGGGCATTATTGGCACAGACAGGAAATCAAAGAAAGGAACATGCCATTTACTATATCAGTCAAACAATGGTAGGGTATGAACTCAATTATACCCCCATTGAAAGAGCATGTTTGGCATTGGTGTTTAGCACACAAAAAATCTGACACTATATGCTGAACAACAAAACAAAACTAATTGCTAAAATTGATCCACTTAAATATCTCTTGTCAAAAGCTGCTCTCACTGGAAGAACCGCTAAATGGGTCATGCTCTTAAGCAAGTTTGACATTGAATACATGGACAGAAAGGTAATCAAGGGACAAGTCATTGCAGATCAATTGGCTGAAGCTCCACTTCTAGGTGACCATCCTCTTCTCACATAATTACTAGATGAGTTCATTATGACTATTACCACATCCTCCACATGGTGATTGTACTTTGATGGCTCCTACACCCAAAATGGATCGGGCACTGGAATATTATTGGTCACACCTCAAGGAGATGGCATCCCAAAATCATACAAGATAGCCTTTGCATGTACCAACAACATAGCAGAATATGAGGCTCTCATCACAGGTTTACGCTTGGCTATCCACTAGAAAATAAAGGAGTTACAAGTCTATGGCAATTCTCAGCTCATCATAAAATAAGTCAATGATGAGTACCAGACAAAAGATGATAAACTCCTTCCCTACCATACCATGGTTGAAGATCTTAAGAAACATTTCATGGCAATGAAGTTTGATCAAATCCCACGAACAAACAAGAGCACTGCAGATGCAATGGCCACCATTGGCTCCCTCCTTCAGATGCCAACACAGAGTCAGAAGTGTGAGTTCTTGGTTGAGCAATTGTTTATATCGGCATATGACCTACCAGAGTCTAAAATGGTGTGTGCTCTCATTGGTCCCGAGTCCCCTTGGTATCAAGAAACCTTCTCTTTCCTCAAAGACAACACCATTCCCCCACATCTCACCAAAACCCAACAACAAACATTCATTCGCCGATGTGCTTGTTACACCATCCTTGGAGACACCCTATTCAGAAGGCATTTTTATGGTTCCCTCCTAAGGTGTTTAGATAAAAAAGAAGCGGAATGGGCATTACACGAAGTACACGAGGGCATCTATGGGGCACACTAAAGTGGACTCACATTGGGTAAAATTTTTTTGAGAATAGGATACTATTGGCCTAAAATGGAAGTAGACGCATATAACTATGTGAAGAAATGCATCCCTTGCCAGCAACATGGTGGCAAGATTCATGCATTGTCACAATAATTGCAGCCATTTATTACACCATGGCCCTTCTCATAGTGGGGGCTCGATCTCATTGGGAAAATTCACCTTCCATCTTTCAACAACCATAAATTCATTATCACCACCACCGAGTATTTCACCAAGTGGGTAGAGGCTATCCCTCTTACTTTTACCACTGGCAAGCAAATATCCAAATTCATCCTAAACTACCTAATCTGCTGATATGGCATCCCAAAAGTTATCATTACAGATAATGGAAGACAATTTAAAAAATAGGATGTCAAAGAACTCTACCAAAAATTCAATATGCAACATCACTTTTCCACTCCATATTACCCCCAAGGCAATGGCCAAGTTGAGGCTTCTAATAAAACACTAATAAAAATCCTCAAGAAGACAATCAATGAAGTTGGCTGTGATTGGCACCTCCAAATCCATCCTGCTTTGTGGGCCTACCACACCTCCATCTGCACCCCCACAGGTGCCACCCCTTATTCCTTGGTCTTTGGCTCTGAAGCCATCCTTCCCCTTGAGATCAAGATCCCCTCTCTAAGGGCATCGCTGCAAAATATCTTACCATACGAGGAATACAGAATTGCCCGCTTACAAGAACTAGAATTGTTAGATGAAAGCCGCCTCAAGGCCTTGAATCATCTCTGGGTATATCAAAACCGTTTGTGCATGAGCTATCATAAAAAAGTCAGAACCCAAGAATTCTAGATTGGTGATCTTGTCCTCATGGAGAATTAGAAAAATCTACAAAAAAGAGAAAAGAAAGGCAAGTTCGAGCCTAATTAGCTTGGACCATATGTAATCACAACAAAATATGGATCAGGAGCTTATCAGTTGGCTACTCTTGAAGGTGATCCTTTGGATGATCCAATGAATATCATGCACCTCAAAATATTTTATGCCTAGTCCTCAGAAATTCTTAAATTATCAAAAAAAAAAAATCAAAAAATTAAGAAAAATGCAAAAAAAGCAAAAAAAGAAAGAAAAAGAAAGAAAAACAATTTGTCCACCAGTGAAAACCACTTTGTGGCGCTATGGACAAGTACCTTGGTGAAAATCTCCATGTAGACACCAAGGTAAATAACCGGATCCACTGTCTATCAGGTTGACACTGCAAATCACCCGCCATCTAGTCCACCCATTCGCAACATTCCTTCTCCTTTGCCTCCCAATAAAACATGCATATGATTATGATTCTTCACCTAAGTCATGAACAAGGAATGTCCCATTAAACTAAGCTTTTATGCCTCTGTGTAAGCTTCAAGAAGTCTTGAGAAACAATCCCAAGTCCGCAGGTCACTCTCCAAAACCATAAAAAAATCACTTGCCTAAATCCACAAGTCCACTTTGCCCTAGGGATGATTCCTTCCCTTGCTTGGCAACCTAATCCTCCATCCTAGTCCTACTCTTGGCAAGAGGTATCATTTGGTCATAGAAGATTTGACTTGTTAGATTTTGTCGGATCTTTCCATTTAGACTTGTATCTTTTGCCCTACGACTGCCTGGGTTTGTCATATCTAGGTATGTTACAATAGGCGCATACTAGGGCATATTTTCATAGCATGGCATGTTTTGGATCTCTCTTGTATAAACTGATGATCTAGTATTAGTGTTTGTCAACACCTACCTTTTCATGTACAAGAGTTATCGGTGTGTTTGAGGGTCTCCTTGCACATACCCACAACTTTGTATCAGTGTTTCTTAACACTTGCATAGTTGTGTGTAAGGAATTCCCATTTATTTGAGAGTCAGTCCATGCCTTGGGTTTCTCATGGCATCCTGATTTCTATAATCAGTGGTGCAAGTCACCCAAGGCAATATCAAACTAGGTTGGCTCTCTACATTTGTTGTGCACAAAATCTCACTATCATTCCATAGAATCCTAAACTCAATAATCCCATGGAGTTCTCAATTTCCCCCATTTCCCATCTATTCCATATTCTTCTATCTAAGATCATTGTGTTATTTTTGGCATATTCCCTCTTTCTATTATTCATTCACATCATATAGATTGCATTACTTATTTCATTTAGATAGTCATTTTCCACAAAACATTTAGCATATAAGGTTGCACTTAGGTTGCATCACATAAATAAAAGATACTTATTCATCCATATAACATTACATTTAGATTTCATCATAAATCATTTCATATCTACAAATCCATCACACATGTGCATTTATACATAAAGCATAAAAATCACTCATCCTGCATCCAAAACCATGTCAGCAACACATCATAAACATACATGTATAAGCATCCACTCTGCATCATAAATAAGTCAGCATAACACATCCATAATTGCATCCATATATGACATCATAAAGAAAACAAAAAAGAATCCATCGCAATAATGGCTACACATCATCTATCACCAATCAAATAATGTATATATATATATATATAAAGAGGAAAATATGTCTGTCATGATACAATGATTGCCCCAAAGGGTCAAAATATAATACACAAGCAAAAATAAGGAGCTATCCCTCCCCTCCTATCTCTCCACCCCCCTCTATTGTGCCTCCCTCACCTGATCCTCCTTCCCCCCTGCTGATGGTCAAAAACCCACTGATCCCCCTATCTGTTGACTCTAAGTTGGTTGCTGACTATGGGTCCTATGAGACAGCACACTCTCAGTGTACGAGGCTGCTCACTGTCATGTTGGCACTACTCTATGATATAGCCCCCTATAATACTGTGCCTCTCAGGCTGACCTCTCCGCCCTCTCTCGCGGCTGCAAACTATCAAAAAATATCTATGCCAATCCTACAGGAACCAATGCTTGCCGAGTTGCATCCCTCTCCCCCTATAGCCATGTTGCCTTTGCCTCCACCATCTGCACTCTAGCTTGTAACACCTCTAACTCAACATCCTACTGATGAAGAGAATCCTAGAGCCCTGCAATAGCTATACCTGTGCAGGCTTCCTCCAACATCCTCTCTACCTCCTCCCCCTCCGCCCTCAAGGCATCTACCTCTGTCCTGGCAGTATGGAGACTCTCTATCAGATCAACTATCTCCCGTGTCAACTACTCCACTTTTGCCCCCATACTCTCCCTCTGATCTCTCTCTACCTGTAGCTCATCCTCCATGAAATGAAGCCTCGCTCAATAACTATCCCACTCCTGCTATAAATGGTCAAATTCAACCTGTGTCAATCCTCCCCTCTCCCCCACCTGTGTCTCAAGGATATCCATGGGAATAGCCTCCCCTCCCTCACTAACTACAACCTCCTCTCTCTCGCCAACTGCAGCCTCCGTAGCCTCTCCCACTAGAGCATCCTCTTTGTCTCCCTCCTCCTCCTCTAGATCCCTCCACCAAACATCTCAAACTCTCCTTTGCTCTCCGCCCACACCACGCCCTACATGAACCACAACTCTCTCTCTTGGGCCATCATCCTCCCCACCCACCACCTGATCAACCCCTAGCTCCAACTCCTCATCATCCAACACTCCAGGAATGGTAAGCCGCACTAGAAAGTGCCCCTCCCACTAGCTCCTATAACCACCTGTCATGCCTAGATCCTCCCCCACCCCCATCCACTCATCCCAGACTATGTGAAATTTTGTCTAGAAGCTCGTCCGATCATCCAAGGGACTTGTTGTAGGCCCCCAATACCTCATCTTCCGTGTAATCTAGGGATACACTGGAATATCCTTGACTATATCCTGTATCTGTCCAAGCTGTCGAGCCACCCTGAATGGAGCACAGTACTCCATGATGTAGACTGATCTCACAAAAATCCACATCTCCACTCCTGCCCAGTGAAGTTGCCACTTATCGCTCCACCGCTCACATCCCAAAAATGGTCTCCATGTGAACTACACCAACTCATCCAAAATCCTCCTCCAGAACCACACAGACGCTGTCTGTGTGTAGTGCAGCAAATAAACTGGCATACTCCCTGTAAACCACTAGATGCATGTCATGATACAATTGGGATAGCATTGTTGACCCCCACGCATACTGTTGACCATCATGTAACATGAAATACAAGCATCTTCTCCACCCAAGAGGAAATCCATGGCCGCCCAAATCTGGAATGATCCACCCACTCAGGAACCCGCAAATCACCAAGACCAATCGAGGAATCTACTGAACACCGATCGCCTGATGCAAGTGCATCCTGCTCCTATTTAACATAGGTGGTGACTCATATTCACACACCTCTCGCAGATAAAAATTAGCTACATCCAACTGATACTCAAAGATCACACCACAAACAGGGATCTTCAAGATCCTCCAAACATCTAATAAAGTGACTGTGGCCTCTCCAGCCGACAAATGAAAGGTATTATACTGACTATCCCACCTCTCCACCAACACTATCATCATGGTAGTATGTGCTTGTATCCTTGGCCACCTGCCTACGTAATGCAACCCTAGCGTAGCTAGCACCTCTAGCTCATCATGGGATAACTCATGATAGAGAGTCATCATGGTAGGCAAATGCTCTCTCGAAGCCAGTGGTCCCCTCTCCACCTACATCCATTAGACCAAATCATTACTTTCACATCTCAAACCCCCCCCTTGACCTCCGAAACCAACCATAACCTTCCCCCCATCCCAAAATTCTAAGCCAAAATTGAATTTCCACCCATCCTAGGCACATGCACTGATTTACCAGGCTCTTGCACCAAAAGCGTGATGCTCACATCATTTTGCAGGTGCTCACACTAATAGAGAAATCCTATCCTCTATTGACCCCCTTCCAAGCCTGTCAACACAAGCTCCCACGTAATCCCTTGGGCGCCCACGCTGAAGCGCCAGTAGCCGTGCTGATCCCTCCATTCCCCTCCCAAAACTCCTATTCTACCCAACCCCTCGGCGAGTGCCTATGCTGATCGCTAGCGCTTGCGTTGGCCTAGGGGCACATGCTGAAACAGTGATCAGCACGAGCACCTCCCCTAATCTTCACCCCTATTTCTAGCTCTAAAAATTTACTAAAATCAAAAATTTCAAAAGGGGGATGGTCCTACTCATTGGTGGTCCATAGCACATCGGTCGGTTGAATCATTGGATCCTCTCGGCACAGTGATCATGAACTAGAATGCAGTACACCTCCCATGCTTTATGTTGGGGCATTGTTTTCTTCTCCTATCTTCTACACATCGCCAAACTTGCCGCTGCATAAAAGAGGGGCAAAATATAGTCACTTAAAAATAATTATTTTAATTATTTTTAATTCCTCACATAATTAATTAATTAATTATGTTAATTCAAATTCTTCTCAATATTAATTAAATATAATTAGTATTGTCACTATAGTATGTGATTGATTTATTTAATAAATCAATCCCTTTCTTTATTCTTTTAAAAATTAAATCCTCACAAATCTTCCTCTTAGCTAAATAATTTCAATTAATTAGTTAACCCACATGATTCCTACAAATCATCTTCCTAATTCATCATTAACCTAATAGAGTCTTCTAGAAATTATCTAACTCTCTTAACCTTATTCTTCTAATTTTTTAATTCCCTCCACTCATTCTCAAGGATGATGTCAATTATGTTTCTAAAATAGAAATCAAAAGCTTTTCAAATGTTCAAATGGTATAAGGAAAGAGTTGAAAAAGAAATAGGAAGACAGTTGAAATGTCTTAGATCTGATAGAGGAGGAGAATTTATTTCTGATGAATTTAACTTATTTTGCAATGATCATGGTATAAAGAGACAAGTGTCAGCACCAAGGACACCACATCAAAATGGAATAGCTGAAAGAAGGAACATATCAATTGTAGATTGTGCCAGACCTTTGATGATAGAAAAGAGAGTACCTCAAATATTTTGGAGAGAAGAAATAAGAACTATAGTTTACACCTTGAACCGAGTACAACTGAAGAAAGGAACTATGAAGACACCTTATGAAATCTGGTATGACAAGAAACCAAATGTAAGTTATTTTAAAATATTTAGAAGTAGATGTTATGTTCACAAAGATGATAGAAATAGAAAATTTGATCATAAAAGAGAGGAAGGAACATTTCTTGGTTATTCCTCTAGGAGTAAAGCATTTAAATGTCTGATCAAATCATCTAACAAAATTGTGGAAAGTGCAAATGTGAAAATTGATGAATTTGCAAAAATGAATGATGAAGGAAACTCTAGAGAACCAGAAGATTACGAAGAGTTTGTATATGTACAACTGACAAGTTTTACCAAGAAAGCCAATGAAGAAATTACTCAGCTACTGAGTGATGAAGAAGATCATATAGAGCCTACCGAGCCTATATTAGCAAAATATGTCAGAAGAAATCATGCATCAAGTCAGATTATAGGAGATAAGGATGCTCCAGTGATGACAAGGAACAAACTGAGACACAACACATGTCTGAAATCCAAATTTGAACCGAGGATAGTAAAGGAGGCATCAAGCAATGAAGATTGGGTAAATGCTATGACAGAAGAGATTGATCAAATCAAGAAAAATAAAACATGGACACTGGTCTCGAGACCAAAAGAGAAAAATGTAATCGGTACAAAGTGGATTTTCAAGAATAAGCTAAATGAAAAAGGTGAGGTCATTCGGAATAAAGAAAGGCTAGTTTGCAAAGGTTATGCTCAAGAAGAAGGAATAGAATATGGAGAAACTTTTGCACCTGTAGCAAGACTTGAAGGAGTAAGAACATTGTTGGCATATGCTGCTTACAAAAATTTCAAGGTATATCAAATGGATGTTAAATCTACATTTTTGAATGGTATACTAGAAGAAAAAGTTTATATTGAACAACCTGAATGATTTATTGAAGAGAAGAATAAAGATCACGTATGTAAGTTGAACAAAACTTTATATGGTCTAAAGCAAGCACCTAGAGCATGGTATGAAAGGTTGCACTCTTACTTATTAAAGATTGGATTTATGAGGACTAGTGAGAACAACAACATGTATATGAAGAATGATGAGAATGGAATACTGATGTCAGCCATATTTGTTGATGATATTTTTTTTGTGGAAATGATTCTTTATGGAAGAACTTTGGAAATGAAATGTGCAAAGAATTTGAGATGTCATTAATCGGTGAGATAAAGTATTTTATAGGTTTACAAATACTGCAAATGAAAAATGGGATTTTCATTACTCAATCCAAGTATATAAAGGAAATCTTGAAGAAATTTGGAATGGAGGATTCTAAACCTGTAAGTACTCCTATGACTACTAATTGTAAACTATCAAAGAATGATGAATCTGCATCTGTTGATGAGACACTTTACCGATCTATGATTGGAAAGTTGCAATATGTAGTTCACAGCAGGCCTGATATAGCACATGCAGTAGGTATAGCTGCAAGATTTCTGCAAATCCTAAAGAAACTCATATGACAGTAGTCAAGAGAATTTTCAGATATTTGAGAGGCATTGAAGATTATGGTCTACTAAATGAATAGATCTGAGGGAAATCCCTTGACCAGGTCACATCTAGCAATGTGTATGTAATCTTTAATAGGATTTTCTTTTAACCGAGCATACTCTAGAAGAGTATATTTTCTTGTGGATCTGAAATCCCACAGTGGTTTTTCCCTATTAGGGTTTCCACATTAAATCTGGTGTCAAATGTGATTTAATGTTTCATGTTTATCTATTTATGAGTTTGAATGATTTACTGTCATAAGTTGCATATCAAGTTAATGCTACCAAGGTTGAATCTGATTAGAGTAATTATCATTGAGGTTATCTGATTCACCCCCCCCTCTCATCTAACTAACACATCCTAGCCATCCATTCTTCTTCTCCTCTTCCTATAAATTGAGGACGCCATCCCTTCATTCTTCATCTCCAAGATTAGTAATCTTATACTACCATTTTGAGCCTAAGAAAATCATCTTAGCAACTTTACCATGTCAAAATCATCTCCCATCCATACTTAATCATCTCATACCTATCATCCCTCAAGATCCATCTCATTTGTGCACAACTTTAGAGAGCCATCCACATCAAGCAAGCAAGAGGAGCACATCAAGTGGAGCATCATCCAAGGGCGCCTTCATTTCATCAAGCTCCATTCAAAGGAGAAGGTAAAATAGCAAGGTATAAGCATTGTCTTCATGTTTTTTTATGTGATTTGATTTATGCTTCATCTTCTTATGTTTTTAGTGTTTGATTTGCATATTAACAATCCAATCCACCTCACTTCATTTTCCCTTCTTCAGTTGTCATTGATGGCAACATGCTCCAACTTCATTATTTGGTTTGGTACTTCATCAATAGACACTTCACTAACACCAATAGGTATCTTCATAGGTAGGAAGGACTCTATGGGTATTGGTATTGAAGGCCAACATGATTTGCAGATTAGGCAAGGATAATAACTGGCAATAGGGTACCGGTATAGGATGTCGACATCATTGGGAGATCCAACAATTGATAATTTATTTTGTTATTTATGTATATATGTAATGAGCGGACATGTATAATCATTTTGTATTATCTATGTAAGACGACATGAGTCGTGAAGGATTGTAAGGGTATATAGGTCAGTTATTAGATTATTTTGAGTTATGATGATGATATAATGATATCGTAAGATTAGATCAGTAATGCAAAGATCATGTATATGAGTTTATTTGTGTAGAGATTAATATTTTACAATGATCTATAGATGATTTTGGATATGAAGGTTATTCTGGTAAGGGTTTAAGGTTTCAGAATTGGAACAATCAGAGCTTGAACAGGAACTCGATTAGGCATAGAAGATACATTAATGAGTTCAATTTTATGTTTCATTATTCAAAGTGACTGTAGTTAGTGAGACTCCTTTGTGTTGAGCAGTGTGCTCTAGGTGATAAGCCTTACAACATGTGCAGGCCTCCATATTATGTAATAACTATTCATATGGCTAGTGGATTGATATTGTGGGTCATAAATCCCACCGTGGTTTTTCCTCTTTGAGATTTTCCATGTATAAATTCTCTATGTTATGGTATTCATTTGTGTGATTGGTTCATTGATTTCTTCACTTCTTTCAATTATATATGTACCGGTTTACCAGTTCATGAATGCAAGTTATAATAAGGTTAAAACTAAATATTCTAGTAAAACATTGATTCACTCCCCCTCTCAGTGTTCTTGGATTCCAACAATTGGTATCAGAGCCTTGTGCCTCAGAGGAAGTCTAAGAGCTTGAGGGAGATCCTGGACCTAGAATCCATGGAAATGAGTATGGAGAAGCAACTTGAGGTAGCTCTTGAAGATTATGATTCTAAAAGGATGAAGAACTTGAAGCTACAAGATGAAATAAATTCTGCAAAGTAATTCATTCTTATCCTACAAGAGAGGTTGTCATTTGTTCAAGCTAGGAGGAAGGAACTTCTACAAAATCAAGATAATGAAGAGAAAGGCACCCTTAATGAAAAAAGTTAGAAACTGAGTTAGGAGAATGTTGTCATGAGGAATGAAATGCAAGCCCTAATTATGAGGATGTCAAAGGAGATTGAAGACCGAAATTTGAGTGAAGAAAACCTTGGGAGATATCTAAAAGATAGATCTAAAGAATGCATCCGATTGGCTAATGAAAATTATATGTTGAGAACAAAATTAGTACAATCCCAAAGCAATGAAAAAGAACTTGAAAGACATATGATAATCCTAAGAGATGATCTGGCTATTATAAATGAGTACAAGGACAAATTCAAAGTTAGTTCAACACAACTTGATGAACTATTGAAAAACCAAAGACAAAATGAAGATTCCAGTGGACTTGGATTTGAACAAGGTCAAAGCTCCGGTACTACAAATGAAGATCAGAACAACCAAAATTAGAAGATACCAGTAAGGTAGCTCAATGCTTACAAACTCAACGTTAGATGCTTTGTTTGTAACAAATTTGGTCATATGGCTAGGCAATGTAGAAATAGAGCAAATCAAAACTATAATTATACTCTCAGTCAATGTTCTAAATGCAATAAATATGGTCATAAGACAGGAAGCTCATACAGTAATTGAGGAAGATGCCTTAGGGGTAGGAAAAAAAATGGTCAATGCTTGCGAAGTCATACTTTAACAATTGCGCATTGCCTCATTTTAGGTTTTTGCGTCGCATTAACATTTCTCCTATGTCACGCACTTGGTCTTTATCATTTGCGAACATCGAGTCATTCTTCTATATTCTTCAATCATCTCGTCCTCGAATTTGGTCTTGTCGACAACATTATCCAGTCATGATTTTGATCGATTTTATCTTGTTGCATCAATGAGCGTGCTTATTTGTCATCATTTTGGACATCGTCAATCCTAATTAGGGTTTTGTCCTCTTTTCAATCTTGTCATCATGCGATCGATTTGTCATTGTTCGATCTTTGTCATTGTTCGATCTTGTCATTTTGTGATCAATTTTGCTATCGATCATTGTCTGTCTTAATTATGTCAATTTGGATCAATTTGTCATTGTTCCTTGTCAATTGGCGCATTTTATCAATCAAATCGTTTATCACATTGGTCATTTATCAATCCAAAATCAAATCAAATCGAGTCAATTATCTTTCAAGACCTAATTCATCTTCCAGGGTTTTTGATTTAATCATTTAGCCTTGTGTGTCATTTCTTCCTCTAGGATTAAATAATTTATTTATTTATCTTAGGTCTTCGTGTCGCAATTAAATGTTTCATTTAATTGGCTAATTAATTATTCCTCTTTTTGTGAATTAATTAATAAATGAAAAATTATTAATTGATTCACCTAATTTCCTAATCTTTCATCAATTTTCCTCTCTTTGTGAATTAATTAATAAATGAAAATTATTAATTGATTCACCTAATTTCCTAATCTTTCATCAATTCTCCCTCTTTGTGAATTATTAATAAATGAAAATTTATTGATTAATTCACTAATTTCTAATTTTCATTAATTTCCTAATTTCTAATTTCTAATTCCTAATTCCACCTATTTTCTAATTTCCTAATTGCAATTCCACCTAATTAAATTGTCTTTAGTGCTCCCTATTCTTGTGCTTCATGCGTCATACTCTTGACATAGCAATTTGTCATAGAATTTGTCATAAAATTGTCATAAATCTTTGCATAGCAACATGTCATAATTATTCTTGATTTGAATTTCTATTCGAATCACTATCATGCTAATTTGTTCATTTCTCCAATTTCTCTATAAATTGGATGATCTTCATCAATCAAGGCTAATTCTTATCAGACTATTGAACTTACGCTTCGAGTATTCTTGAATGTCAATATTGCTTTCATAATTAGGTGTATGCACTTGAAGGTGAGATCCACAACAAACCTATTTGGAGAAGAAAGAAGAAAAATGGAGCCGCATGGAAAAAGCATCCAAATCGTCATCTGGTTTGCATGAATCTTTGCTTTTGAATGCTTTGTTTCTATGTCTCTATATAGTGTGCTTAGGATTAGATCATTGCAATGTGTGTTTGTGATTGAGCTAATAATGATTAACATGTCTTTATACTTGCTTTGATGATTTCCTAATTCTGATGCTACATTAATTGGTGAACCCGACGTGAATACTAACCTTCTAACCCCTTTACTGTGTTTTGGAGTGCTTTCAAGTTGATTTTGCAGGTCAAAAACCCAAAAACAGGGCCGTGCAAGGTATTCTGGGCACTTCTGTGCCTGTGTCCTGCATCTTGCACCTGTGTAGGAGACATTCTGCGCTTGTGTCTAACATCTTGCGCCTATGTCATGAGTTCTGCGCTTGTGTAAAGTCCAGAACAGAGGTGAAAAATGCAGTTTTTACTTGAAATTTTTGGTGTTTTTGCATTCTATTTTCTGTGCTTTGGATTTTGGTACTAATTATTTGTGCAAAATCTTGGCATATGCATGGCAAAGACTACAAATCAAACTACTAACATGTGTTATGCAGAATCGATGGTCAAAGACAACAAATTAAACCTCTAACTTGGGTTTTGCAGGTTGCCTTGGAGAAACAACCAAACTGTGTGTTTGAGTTTTTTTAATTAGGCACTTAGTGATTTTTAAATAGGTTGGAATAAACATTTGTTTGCTTTTATTGTTAAGTATGACATTGGAGTAGGAGAGTATACTCTCATCCTTCTTAGGGTGATCAGAAATCCAGATCTTCGATACCATGCTTGTGTTGTTGATTGTGTGTCACATTTAGAGGGCCTGCCTTCCCAACCACTTTGCTTTTGCAAGCAAGTGATAATCATGAGAAGGGGACGACCCAAAGTGAGTACGGCTAGAATTCCTTGGCATTCTAACTCACTATAAAAAATACCCGATGAGCGAAAGCTTTGAAGGAAGTGTTACGTGGGAATTGCAGTTACTTGGGAAGTGATGCCCCTTGAACTCTTTCTCATATCAACATCTAAGTAGGGCCTCTTGGTCTAAATCATGCTTGCGCGACTACATTTGTTTGGTATCTTGATGGGCTTAATGTCTCAATCACACTTGCGTGACATCAAGGAGTAATGCTTAACAGAAATCCTTACTAAACACCTTGTTTTTAGAGGCCAAAAACCCTTCTAGTTGCTTGAGAAGGACAAGTTCGGATACTTGGAAGAGATACTAAGTTCACCATGGGGAGATTTCCATGGGGACGGATGCTTGGCTGCCCTGAGAAGTGAGTGCCGTGGAGGGGAGCCCGTGGGGTCAAGCATCTATGTATTCTCCTTGAATCTCATAATGAGTCTACCTCTCAAGTACCTAATGTCTTTGCCTACCATAAGAAATGTGGGAATGAGCATGATTGTCTTGAGTCTAAGTTGCAATATCTTGTATTCTTTGATTGTCAAAAGTTGAATTGCATCTCATTTCAAGAACAAGGCAAATTGATTAAAAACAAGGTTAAACACAAGAGACATTCATCCAACAAAAGTTCAACAAGGTTCAAAACACATCTTCCAACATGATTATCAAACATTATTCAAAATCTTGTCTTAACATTCATGTCACTTGCATTTAGGTTCATCCTAGGTTGCATTTTGCAAAGTTCATTGTCAAGTACCAAGGTTAGGTTTCAACTAAGTCATACTCCTTTGCATAAGGGTCATCCATTTGCATGTGTCCTCTTGCATTAGAGCAATACCATTTCATAATTCAAACTTAGATTGACATTCTCATACATTTGCATTTGCATACCCTAGGTCTCTTCATTAAGCTTAGGTCATTATCGTATCATATTAGAGTCATTTGCATAGTAATTGTCCCTTTACATATAGTGTCAAAACTAGGTTTTATCATACTTGAGTAATCCAAATCTTTGATAAACCCTAAGTCATTGTTAAGAAGTCTAGACCTTATCAAACCTTTTGTCCTTTTGTCATCAATGTCATTTCGTCAAACCTAGCTTAGTATCCAAGCATATAGGGGAGACATTGTCATTTTGTCCTTTTGTCACTTAGTCCTTTTGTCCGTTGAGGTCTAGATATCATTCCAATTTCCTAAGGGTCCCTCTCTTAGATTTGCATTCATAAGTTTGTCAAAAAATTTTTAAAACAACCAAAAACATAGATTGCATTTTCATTTATTTAGTTTGCATTTAGTTGCATATCATATATTATCCTTGAAAAATTCCAAAAATATTGCATTTGTATAAGTGACATGTCTATTGAAACAAGGTTCCAAGTGCCAATGATGCAACAAAGTTTGACATATCAACCGACAATGCAATCACAATTATATCCAACCCAACAACAAGGCAATATTGGTCAAACTTATCATGATGATGTAAATGTCCAAATACAAAAACTAGAGGAGAAACTAGCTCAAGAAAATGAGATATTGGAACAAAAAGTGAAAAACATTGCGAAGAATAGATCACAAGTGTCCAAAATGTTTCAAAAATTTCCAGGTCAAAATCCAAATATCGAGCCAATTGATGTAAGATCTCTTCTTGAACGATCAGACATACCAGCTCTCCTCTCCCAAATAGAGATGATGAAACAATTTCAAGAAAGGAGACAACATCAATTTCAACATTATGTGCCCCCACAACAAGAACAAGAAGGTGTTTACTATCATTCAGATTTTCAACCAATACAATCAATGGTTCAACCAATTGTCCAACATATTCAACCAACACAACAAATGGTTCAATTTCAACAATATGTCCAGCCAACTATACAATGTCCACAAATGGTTCAACCAATGGTGGAATATCAATGTCAACAACCACAATCACAAATTCAAAAACAAAACTTGCAACATGCACCAAGCCAAATTTTGAACATGTCAAACCAATTTGAGCAACATCTAGTTCGAAATCAAAACATGACATCAAACCAACTCCTTTCCAAACAAGTTCAAATTCTAGATACAACTATGTCAAAACCTCGAAAGAAAGGTGGCTTTATTGCAATGATCTTAAGGAAACTACCATGTGAGTTCTTTGAGGAAGATCAAGATAATACAATTATGTCTAGCAACGCCTCATCCCCTCGCAAACAAATTGACTCTCCAGTGGCATCTATCCCTACACCTCTAGAAGTTTCACAAGAACCTTCCATATTATCCTTATCAAATAATACACCCAAGGATGAAATTACCCAAGGGCTATGCATAATTGATTTCCAAAATAATCCAATTCATGATGCACATCCTTGTCATGTTTCAGAAATACAAGACCCAATGCCACCATGCACTTTATTGCCATTACCTGGTTTAGAGGACCCCATTCGAAGTCCCTCTTCCTCATGTTCAAGCATTGATTTCTTGCCAAAATCCATCACAAATGTTCAAAGTGCATTTCCTTCATCCTAAAACATTGAGCCCTTGTCAGAATCCCCCATGCATATCCAAAGTCCAACCCCATGTCAAGAGGATAGTTTAGAGCATGAAGAAATGCGTGTTAAAACAGATCAAGATCAAGATCCTGAAACCTTATCATCCCATCCAATTGTTGACCAGGACCCCATCTTCCCAGACACTCATGACGATTCCCCTATTCTTGTCCATCCTATCCAAAGTCCTATTGACACTCCATTCCCTGAGCAAGATCAAGATATCCCAGTCCATCCAATCCCAAACGATCCCCTTCCATTTCATGAACACAATGTCCTTTCAAATCCTATTGACATTCCAGATATCCCTTCCATCTTTTCCGATGAACCCATTGAAAGTCAAGAGCAAAGCACCTTTAAAGAGGATTCCAATGATCTTCCTCCTTGTCAAGATCAAATTATTCCTTTAAATCCTCCACAAGATCCTCTTGTTCCTCCATCTCCTTGTCCTAATCCAGCATATCCACTCCAAGGTCTCATTTCTTTTGATTATCCCATTATTTCTCCCATTCCATCTCTTGAAGAACCTACCATTGAACCATGTCCACTACACAATCCTAGTCCCCCTCATGATTCTAATCCCCTTCATGATTCTAATGTGTCAGTGCAAGATGTTCACGAACCCTCGACATGCATAATGGGTTCTTCCACTTTGGTCCAATCCGATCCACTTCAAGATCTCATTATTTCTCTCATATCATATCCACCTCATAATGGACTCGCGTCTTCTTCCCAAAGAAAAGAGTATCCTACAAGTCAAGATATTCATAAAGGCAAAGGAGTAGACCTTCATGAGAAAGAACCCCTTCATATCAAAGAACATACTAATGGTCATGGCTACAGAGCTCACACTCAAGGCGTTGGTATCCCTTCAAAGTCAAAATCCAAATGTCCACCTTCCCCATCATCGCTTCCATCCATTCTAGGTCCCTATATCCCTCCATCTCCTATGCAACATCAGCAAAGGCACACATCCTTGAGTAAATTTCATCCATCCAAAAGAAGTCCATTTCATTCCTATCCATCCATGCATTCCTTTCCTCCTCCAAGCAATTTGGATGCCAAGTATAAAAGTCATAAGTCTAGAAATCCACATGTATTCAAGGATCAACATGTCCAATATAATCGGCATGTCAAAACAAAGAACAATATGATCTATAAAGAAAAAGAAATATCCAAAAGGCCACAAAGGCCCACTGAGAAAAATAAAGCAAAGTCAAAATATATATGGGTTCCTAAATCCCTTGTGCAAGCAATGCACTCCAAGGAACCACAAAAGCATGAAAAGTCAAAAACCATGTGGATCCCCAAGAAGCTCCTTGAAGCACAAAATGAACAACCTAGATTGGCATCTAAAATTGCTGTTCCTCCATCCAAATCTCTCAAGTCTATTTCTCCATCACCTTCTTCATCCGTTTTGGGCTATTATGTCCCAAAATCCAAAGCTATTCCTCCATCCAAATCTCAATATCCAAAATACATTTTTCCTCCATCAGTCTATCACCCCTCAAGGTGTGTGCTAATGTCGATCTTGCCAACATTTCCATCTGCTCAAGCCCAATTCTTCCAATACCCTATCCATTATCCAATTCGTATTTTCCATCCTTCGATCCCTTTGATCCAATCCTGTGCATAAATCCTCGCCTTAGTTTCATCTTGTTTTCCACATCCTTATCCTACCAACGTCTTTGAGCATGCTTTTAAAGGTCATGGTCCATTTTTTTATTTTTTTTCAAGGCTACTATCCAAACAAAAAGACGCTTGAGTCCTTCTTCCATCCCCTATCATGTGTCTATCTTCTATTGAAAAAGTCAAAATACAAAAAAAAAAAAAAAAAAAAGACAAAGACAAAAGAAAAAAAAAAGTAAAGAAAAAATAATTCGTCCACTGGTGAAAACCTGGCAAATAGGCGCCTTGGGCAAGTACCATGATGAAAACCTGGCAAACAGGCATCATGCATAATCTATGAATTTATTGCACACCACACTTGGGGGCGGGTTTCCTCCTTCATGTCCTATTACCCTTCCTTGTCCTATCATCCCTCATGTCCATTTCCTCTTTCCACCTTTGATCTTAACAAGGCTGAGGATCTTCATGAGCATCATGCATCTTGTTTGCAGCTTTTAGTCTATCATAGCTTTTGGTCTTTATCCATTTGCTTATTACAACCTTTCATCCATATTCCATGTCTTATTGCAACTTTCTGCTACTATCATGTATCCTACCCCGACCTTCAGTCCATGTCCCTTATCCATTCTTGGTCTTGCTTATCCTATCCATATCTTATCACTATTCATACACTCTTTTTCATTCCTTGATCTTGATCTGACAAAAGGATGCAAAATTTAAACATGGTTTCAAAAACCTCTTGACATGTTCCTCATGCCATGTCACTGATTTACATTGTCATATCCAGTCTCTTGTCCCATCATGCCATAGCCCTTGAAAATTGCATCTGCATTGTCTCTATAATAAAAGGCCTTTGTCTCCCCTCTATCCACCAACATTTCAGAAATCCTATTTATTCACCTATCATATTCCTCGTCTTGCTAGACACTAGGGGCAAAAATCATAAAAATTGAAAAATGTCCTGAAAAAAGATCATAAAAATTGAAAAATGTCCTAAAGAAATCTCTAAAAATTGAAAATGTCCTGAAAAAATGTCTAAAAAGTCAAATAAAGTCCTGAAAACAAAAAAATGAACAAAACATAAATAACCCCTTTGTGCATAGACAGAAGATCACTGAGTATACATCTAACAACTCGCAATCCAATGCTGCGCTTTAATGAAATCATGCGTAAACAGATGGAATTTTTCAATTAAATCAGACATTCAAACTGATCAACATTGTCATATCAATCGAACGTTACCATCAAAATCATTTGTCCTTGTCTCTACTATCATGGGTCTTATACAGGGTGTGGTATACTCGAAACCAGACTATGTCTTGTCTTAGATGAGGTACCACATGTCCTGAAACCAAACAACATGATCGTCCTATCAGCACGTTCAACTTTTGACAATGAAGATCAAGATGTTTGTTTGATTTGTTGGAATTTGTGCATCTTATCTTTTTATTGATTTATCTTCAATCATGTTCCTATGTTGCTCGATGATGTCATTGAGTGATTTAGAGTGACCGAGATGGTTCATGATCCTTTTCTTTTGGTTGTGATTGTTGTTTGTCTGCGATGTGTCTGTCTTACGCAAAGGGATTGCATTATCGCTCTGGCCTTCATTGCCATGTAGCGCCGCATCCATTTTGCCATATCAAATAAAGGTTCTCACCTACTTCTGTGCATTGGTGAAAGCAAGTATTTCTTCATCTCTACCTGTCCTCTGTCTAATTTCTGCTTACTAACATTTCTTCGGTCCATCTTGGCAGTCCGTTTGATCCTATCATTTTCTATCATTCTTATCGATCAATTGGCCTCTTTTCTGCATGTTTCCGGCCAATTCCTCGAGGGGGCATGCATATGTCATTGTTATTGTCTGGGGCATTTTCATATGTCATTGTCATTGTCTGGGGCATTTTTATTATTGTTCTTTGAAACAACGCTTAAAATCGCATTGTCTCAAAGAGGGGCAAAATGTAGACACCTAAAAATGGTCAACGCTTGCGAAGTCATACTTTAACAATTGCGCATTGCCTCATTTTAGGTTTTTGCGTCGCATTAACATTTCTCCTATGTCACGCACTTGGTCTTTATCATTTGCGAACATCGAGTCATTCTTCTATATTCTTCAATCATCTCGTCCTCGAATTTGGTCTTGTCGACAACATTATCCAGTCATGATTTTGATCGATTTTATCTTGTTGCATCAATGAGCGTGCTTATTTGTCATCATTTTGGACATCGTCAATCCTAATTAGGGTTTTGTCCTCTTTTCAATCTTGTCATCATGCGATCGATTTGTCATCGATCGTTGTCATTGTTCGATCTTGTCATTTTGAGATCAATTTGTCATTGATCATGGTCATTTTCAATCTTGTCATCTTGCAATCTATTTTGTCGTCGATTCTTGTCCTCTTGTCGATCTTGTCATTTTGTGATCAATTTTGCTATCGATCATTGTCTGTCTTAATTATGTCAATTTGGATCAATTTGTCATTGTTCCTTGTCAATTGGCGCATTTTATCAATCAAATCGTTTATCACATTGGTCATTTATCAATCCAAAATCAAATCAAATCGAGTCAATTATCTTTCAAGACCTAATTCGTCTTCCAGGGTTTTTGATTTAATCATTTAACCTTGTGTGTCATTTCTTCCTCTAGGATTAAATAATTTATTTATTTATCTTAGGTCTTCATGTCGCAATTAAATGTTTCATTTAATTGGCTAATTAATTATTCCTCTTTTTGTGAATTAATTAATAAATGAAAAATTATTAATTGATTCACCTAATTTCCTAATCTTTCATCAATTTTCCTCTCTTTGTGAATTAATTAATAAATGAAAATTATTAATTGATTCACCTAATTTCCTAATCTTTCATCAATTCTCCCTCTTTTTGAATTATTAATAAATGAAAAATTATTGATTAATTCACTAATTTCTAATTTTCATTAATTTCCTAATTTCTAATTTCTAATTCCTAATTCCACCTATTTTCTAATTTCCTAATTGCAATTCCACCTAATTAAATTGTCTTTAGTGCTCCCTATTCTTGTGCTTCATGCGTCATACTCTTGACATAGCAATTTGTCATAGAATTTGTCATAAAATTGTCATAAATCTTTGCATAGCAACATGTCATAATTTTGCTATTCTTGATTTGAATTTCTATTCGAATCACTATCATGCTAATTTGTTCATTTCTCCAATTTCTCTATAAATTGGATGATCTTCATCAATCAAGGCTAATTCTTATCAGACTAACTTACGCTTCGAGTATTCTTGAATGTCAATCTTGCTTTCATAATTAGGTGTATGCACTTGAAGGTGAGATCCACAACAAACCTATTTGGAGAAGAAAGAAGAACAATGGAGCCGCATGGAAGAAGCATCCAAATCGTCATCTGGTTTGCATGAATCTTTGCTTTTGAATGCTTTGTTTCTATGTCTCTATTGAGTGTGCTTAGGATTAGATCATTGCAATGTGTGTTTGTGATTGAGCTAATAATGATTAACATGTCTTTATACTTGCTTTGATGATTTCCTAATTCCGGTGCTACAGTTATGCATGTGGAAAATTTGGACATATGCTAATTAGTGCAGGTCAACCAATTATTCTGGTTATAGAAAAGAAATTCAAATGAATAATTTTACATGTTATGCACACAACAAGATTGGATACACAACTAAGTTTTGTAGAAGAAAAAATACATCGATTAGCAATGATGGATCAAATGATAAAGGGAAAGAGAAGATCAATGAAATCTGACAAGATCATACCAAGAAATGGGTCAAGAAGTCAGATGATCAATCAATAGATGGAATTACTCTAGTTACTCAACTGGTAAATCAGATTGCTCCTGCACCAACAGGAAGCTCATACAATAATTGAGGAAGATGCCTTAGGGGTAGGAAAATTTCATGAAAATATTACATAAGCCTCGGGAAGAAGATCTGGAAGAAGCTCCAGACATTGGAAAAGGTTTATCTAGTATGGAGATGACCAACCGAGATCCGGTATGTTCCACCAGAAGAGCTTCATATCAATGATAGATTAGGGTTTTTCAAAGGTTAAAAGGTTGAATCCACTTCATTTTAATTCACCTTGCATTCAAAGTGATTAAGAGTGATATAGAGCGAGTCTAAGGAGATTCAGAGCGATCAAAAATCTTCATTAGTGATTCCACAAACACTCAGAATAATTCTCTAGGGTTATTCACCGACAACCATTTCTCAGGTATTTATCACAGTTATCTTTCATCATGCAAGCTGGTTCATCCTCTGCACCTACTTTCATTGCAAATCCAACTGTTGTCAAGGTTAAGGATTGTCCCAGGCCAATTTTCAAGCAATGTCTGCATATTGCCACCTTGGATGATTTGATTGGTGCATTTTCACTTGTTCCGGAAGGAGTTGTTTATGTGGAAGATGTTAGAGCATATATTCATTGCCACATTGAGGATCTGGGTACTAGCGACATAAAGAATATGTATATGAATGAGTTGATGGGTGACTCAGGTAAGATCAAACCTGAATATAAGCACATTGAAGATCTAGGGTTTACTGGTATTCTTGATATCCCTGAATTCAAAGATGAGATCATCCGATATGTACTAAGAAGAGTTCATGTAGAGTTGATTTGGTTGGACAGGCCTTATAAGATCTCAAAGGAGGCCATTATGGGCATCACCAGTTTTCCACAGATTGGTCAGCACCGAGAGAAAAATATTTCAAATGATCAAATTAACAAAATCATTGACACAAATTTGAATCAAAGATCGATCAGGGTCACCACCATCACTGATCGAGACATCAAATTTGGTAGAATGATCGTTGGGTATAAGGCAACTCAATCCAATTGTCTCAATTCTATTTCTAGCTCTTACATATATGCCACACATAAAATTATGAGGGAAAATGCGAAAATAGATCTATGTGGATGGATGAATGATGAGCTGTGTTAGACAGTTGAAATAACTGGAAGACAACTGAGAAGGGAGGTTGAATCAGTTGTCGCGGATTATCAAAACCATTAGCAATGAAAACTTTAATATCGGAACCCAAAACATTAATACCAGATTAGCAATTAAACCAATTAAGCATAAAAAATAATCACAGAATAAATACCATCCACATGACACCAAGATTTATATGTGGAAAAGTAGGTAAAGGGAAAAACCATGGTGGGAAGCCTACCCACAGTCATTTAATACTTCTATGATAAGTATGTGAATTATAATTGAGGGGCCTCCACTTGCAAGAAGGACAACATCCTAGAGCACACTTCTCATCACAAAAGGAGTCTCACTAACTACATAGAAATCTAGAGTACAATCCAAAGAAGTGGTGAACTGCAAAAGATAGCATCTCCCATGCCAAAATATAGTTGTGGTTAAGCTCAATACCGGAGGACTAAATCCTCTTACATAGACCCAATTGATCTCCAATGATCCACCAAATCCTCTGCCTAAATGATATTACATTAGTCATACATTACATCCATTGACCATGACCTCTACCATAACCATGATGATCTACAATGAGATCTTACATATATATATATAAACCCTCAATCATAAACAATCAGGTCAACCACCAGATAATAAATCAATTACAAAAAATGTCAGCCTTAGACCAAACAAATGATATCCAACATATAAGACATCTTGAAAACATATCGAGAGGTCCAATCCACATGCTACATTAAAGTTGGTCCATAACCTAGATCAATCGGGACCCAGTACAGGTCCACATGCTACAACAATGGTCTCCATCTACCAAGTCTCGAACATGATCACCAACAACATCCTAAAACTCCACCACAAGTTGTACCAACACCACTTATGCAATTCACAAAAGATCTTTATCAAAAGCTCTGTTGGTGAAACCCTCAATGAAACATGAAAATAGGCTTCTAAGTAAACAGGATAGCATCCGATCACTAAACCAAAACCAACTAACTAAATATGAGCATGAATATCATGAAAAACCCAATTCTATAACCAAACTATACCAAAGCCTACCAGATCATGCCGGATCCAAATCAATCAGAAAACCACTCAACCTACCGGGACCAAAAGGGTGCTGGTAAAGCATCCAAATAGCTAGTGTTGGCATCAATGACAAAACATCAATGCAAGACATAATCAATTCCACCAAATGGCCAACAATCTCCCCCTTTAGCATTGATGGAAACACTAGATGTGAAAAACATCTAAGTACCAAGAAATGCCAAACGAATCTCCCCAAATGGAAGACAACCAACAATGTCTTACAAATAGTTCTGAAATAAAAACCAAACCCCTCCTCTAAAAAATATCTCTATAAATCTTTGAATCTCTCTCCCTCTGATGTATACAACTCCCTAAGTTTTCTTTTTCACATCTATATCACTCCCCCTTTGACATCAATGCCAGAAATCTAACAAAAATATCAAAGCAAAAACATAAACCTCTAAATCACAAAGATGACTACTCCCCCTGAGCAGTAGCATCCCCAAATCAGTACCAAAATAAATAGTATATCTGATAATGCATATTAGATTGATGCCAAACCACATCAATTAGTTCTCTGTCGGAGGGGTAGAAACCCCCAATCTAGCTCTTAGGTACTCAAACGATTCCTTGGGCAAAGGTTTATTGAAAATATTTGCAATATGCTCTTTAGTGTTCACATAAACCAGTCTAATTTCATTTGCTTCCACCTTTTCCTTCCAAAAGTTATAATTGATAGATATGTGCTTTGTCTTAGAATGAAATACCAGATTCTTTGATATATCAATAGCAACAAAGTTATCACAGTGAATAACTACCGGTGCATCACAATGTACCTTTATATCATTCAACATTTGCTTCATCCATAGAACTTGTGTATAGCTAGTAGCAGCAGTAACATACTCAGCTTCAACAGTAGATAAAGAAGTACATGACTATTTCTTGTTGATCCATGAAACCAATTTCTTTCCAAGAAAGAAAGCTCTATCGGAAGTACTTTTTTGGTCATCAACATCTCCAACCCAATCAACATCTGTATATGCACATAAAGTAAAGTTATCTTCCTTAGGGTACAACAAACCATATTCTGATGGACCTTGCAAGTATCTAAAAATCCTTTTCACCACACTCATGATTTTCTCTAGGATCACTCTAAAATCTTGAAACAATACAAACAATATTCATAATGCCAGATCGAGTCTAAGTCAAAATAAAGTAGACCTCCAATCATATATTTGTATCTTTTAGGATTTACCGGTGCAGAAACATCTTTTCTTGTCAATTTCTCACTTGTAACCATAGGAGTACTTACTGGTTGAGAATCTCCCATACCAAATTTCTTCAACAATTCCTTAGCATATTTAGTTTGACAAATGAAAATACCTTTATCACTCTGAGTAATTTTAAACCTAAGAAATTTTTTATCTCACCAATCATAGACATCTCAAACTCTTTCTCCATATTCTTAGAAAATTCCTTGCACAACTTATCTTCACCTCTGAAAATAATGTCATCAACAAATACTTCAATAATCAATATATCATCATCAATGATCTTGTAGTATAAATTACTACTAGCACTACCCTTAGTATAACCAAGCTTCAAAAGATATTTATCCAACCTTGCATACCAAGCTCCAAGTGCTTGTTTCAATCCATATAAAGCTTTCCTTAACCTGTAAACCATGTTTGTATCATATGATAGTGAAAAACCATTAGGTTGCTCAATATAAACTTCCTCATCAAGATCCCCATTCAAAAATTCACATTTAACATCCTTCTGATAAACTTTGTAGTTTTTATAAGCAACATAGGCAAGAAATAATCTTACAGTTTCAATCCTAGCTATAGGAGCAAAAGTTTCTCCATAATAAATTCCTTCTTTCTGAGAATATTCTTTACAAACCAATCTAGCCTTATTCCTCATAACTTGACCATCCTCATTCAATTCATTCCTAAAAGCACATTTAGTTCCAATAACATTCTTATTTTTAGGTCCGGGAACCAAAGTCCATGTGTTATTTTCTCAATCTGATCTTATTCTTCTTCCTTAGCTTTCAACCAATATTCATCTTTACATGCTTCAATTATTGATACCGGTTCAACTTGTGAAATTAAACATATGTCATTAGTTTCTAGTCTTCTTCTTGTCATCACTCCATTTCTCTTATCTCCAATGATATGATCTTTTGAATGATTCAATCTCACATACCTAGGAGTCCTCTGACTCTCTGTTCCTCTTCCCTGACCTTTAGTTACTGTAGAATTCTCTGATACTACCAGAGTAATTGGTTCAACACTCTATTCTGGTAAAGGTGCTACCAGTTTAGATATAATCATTTCCAATACCAGTTCCTTCTCATAAACTCTAATTTGACTTCTGTTTAGCTCATCTACTTTGACATTAGCGTTCTCCACAATTCTCTACAATCTCTTGTTATAACATCTATATGCCTTTCTTTCATTAGAATAACCAATAAATGTGCCTTCATCATATTTACTATCAAATTTTATATGATATCATCTCTCTTGATACAACATTTACTACCAAATGTTTTAAAATACTTAACTGTAGGTGTATTGCCAAACCATAATTCATAAGGTGTTGGTTAGGATTCCCATAGATACTGAGAGGGGGGGTGAATCAGTATCTAACCGGTAATAAAATTTTCTTAACTTAAAACATGTAGAGCATATTAATACTGTGTACCGGTAAACAGAAAGTAATGCAATAAACAGAGACAAAAGCAACCACATGAAAAACAAACCATAACACAATATTTTAATGAGGAAACTCGGTGTGGGAAAAAACTCAGTGGAATTTGTGACCCACAATATTTTCTTACTGGCCAATAAGAGAATATTACTACTACAAGAGGGGCCTGCACATGCAAGAAGGCCAAGTGCCTAGAGCTCACTTCTCAAATACAAAATAGGAAGTCTCACTGACTTACAAAATGGATTATATAAATCTAGTGTCTTGTACTGCTTCAAAATAGCATCTATAATGTCAAATCCAATACCGGTTTCTCCTCTGCTTCTTACTTAAACCCTTAACCTATAATTTGCATAATAGGTCTGCCTTATTTCTCTTAATTACATTCCTGTGTATTTTTTTTAAAATGTTCTACAATGATCTCTCTTATATAAGAGTCATTTTACAGCTTACCAAGTCGGCTTACAATGATTTTACAATAATAAACAAAATATATTAACAACAAAATTCTTGTCGGCTTCTATGTCGGTATGCTTCCTTTCACTGTCGGTGTCGTTGGTCTGTGTGCCGGTGTAGAGTCTGATCTTGCTAGTGCCAGTGGAATTCCTTGCCGGTGTCATAGGATTGTAAGGTTGCCATCAATGACAAAACCTTCAATCACCTACAATATCTCATTGGAGTGTGCATATGCCAACAATCTCCCCCTTTGGCATTGATGGCAACACTCATGAGAAAATTCTAAAACTTGTAATCCAAAAATTATGTACCAAAAATATGTGAGCTCCCCCTGAGCAGATAAGTCTTTTGTTGATTATTTTCTCATCCTACTACTCCCCCTTGGGCATCAATGGCAAAGGTTGTCAAAGTGTCAATAGAGTTGTAGTTTTTTGTCTCAACCTTGTAACTGGGTGGTTATAATTTGAAAAAGATCTACCAAAACCAAATTTATGCTTTCCAAAAACTTCTTATTGTCTTTTATTGCTGCCTCTATTCTTTGAACTGTACCGGTGAGGTGCTGCATATGCTCTACTGGTGTTTTATGTCCTTGTACTAGTGCCTCAGATATTTCCTTCGTCAGGGATGCTAGATAGTCCAGTCTTGGACTTAGTCTTAATCTCAGATTCTTAGCTGTGTTTATTATTCTCTCCTTTTCTCTCTCTAGCTTCAATAATTCTTCCTCAAAACTAGTTATCTTTTGCTCAAAAACTAATAATGAATTAGATGAATTAATAAAATTGTCAGCAAGTTTATTTATTTCTTCTTGTATCTTGCTCATTTTCTTATCTATATCAACTGTTAAAAAGTTTGTCTTACAAGTGTCTTTGTACAAAGTTTTGAACTCCCTAAGTGTGTTGCACAGTTCCGGTAGAAGTGTGTCAAACTACCTATTGTTTTTTCCTAGTTCTTCTAGGTGAAGGTGTGGATACCGATGAAGGTTGTCTTTTCCTCACAACTCTTTTAAATTCAGCTAGCATGTCACTCTTTGAAGAAGTTGCTACTGGTGAAAGGTGAGTTTCTGGTTGTTGTGCCTATAACTCATCTTTAGTGATACCGGTTTGTTTTAGTACATATTTTTTGATAGCCTTAGCCTGCCTTGAACCTCTTCTCATAGTTGCTTCAACTTTCTTTACTCTCTTCTTAGATTGAATTTGGCTTTCAATGGTCTCAGCACTGCCAAATACCTCTTCCTTAGGTTCCTTGGGTGCTTCTAGAAGGGCTTTTGCATATGTTTCAATGATGTGATCATCAGTATCATAACCCATCTTAGTAACCCAAATTGTTCTTGGGATAATTGCTTCCATCCAGATCCCATCCTTTTTAATCACAAAACATATATCATCTTTGTATTTGTTAACAATTTCTTGTGACAGTCTGACTCTTTTGTTCATTCTAGCCTTTAGTGCTTGAAAATACTCATCAATATTCTTTTGTTTGATTTCACACATGTTGTTGAACAAGTTTGATAATTGTTTCCCTACCGGTATGTCAAATCCAAGGTTCTTGATACCTATACTGAGCACCTGTTTGGTTATGTGTAGCATTAAGCATACAAGTAAGTTACCAAATCTAAATGTTCCTTTCTTGTCCTTCTTGAACTTCCCTAAATTGTCAATCAATTCATCCTTTAACCATTCACATACATCAATTTTCACATTCTCATTTACCATATCATGTGCACTTTTTATGCATAAACTGGAGACTGAGTTAAGTCTGTTTGCATGTGTTGTTTTGTAACCTAAAATCATGCTAATGAATCTCACATTTATTTCAGTTACATCATTTACCCTTAAGGACCTTTTGTTGGATGTTGCACCTGTTAGGTTCATTACCAGGTCATTTGAGACCTTCTTTGTCTTGTCTGGTCTATTACCGGTGGAAGGTAACCCTATTACAGATTTTACAGCTTCCTTGGTAATTTTATGAATTGAATATAGCCAGAAAAATTCACCATGTACCCTGCTTAATACTGTCCCAATAACTTCCTTAGGAAAGTCTCGAATGCAGAGGATCTCAATGAATCCTAGGGTTTCAACAATTTTGTGTTCAGGTTTTACATTTTTGGAGTCATCACATATGACAGTCTTGTACATGTTTTTTATTTCTTCATCTCCTAATTCTTATATATGGCAATGGATATAAATTCTAGGGTCTTTTGCAAAAATAACTCCTTTTGGGATTTGGGAAAATGCACCAACATTATCATCCTTTTTAGCTATCTCGGGAACTAGCTGAAATACGGGCCTAGGGCATTTGATTACCTCGACTATAGTAGGGTTTGCTATGAATTCAGGTATAGAGGAGGATGCCATGATTATAAATACCTTTTTATTGCCTTTGGAAAGATTGATTGCTGAAATGTCTTGCCTCTTTGCTCAAAATGCCTTAGCTCTAGAAATTTCGTGCTCTTTGAATGTTTGAATGCTCGGTGAAGTGAAATGGAGCCAAAAACACTAATTTATAATGTCAATTTGCCAACTACCACATTTAATGCATGCTGGTTAAGTAATCACTTAACATAACTGCTAGTATAGAAGTAATTTCAACCTCTTAAAATCTATCAAGGGAATAATAGCATATGTCTCATTGATTGCCAAATTCTCAAAGAAATTTCTTCAATTTGATGAAGAGACTCCTACCGGTGGAGTGCTACTCTGTTCTGCTGGTGAAGTGCTACTTGGTTCTACTGGTGGAAGAGTATTACCAACACCATTCAGTTCTAATTTCCTGATCGATTGTTTTGATAATTCTTGCTTAACTTCTTCAACCTTTTCTTTTCCTTTCAAACTAGAACCTTTGTTGTCTACCGGTGGTGCCTTGCTTCTGTAGAATTTTGCAATATGTCCAATCTTGTTACAAGCATAACAAGTCACATTAGTTTTCTAAATAACCTTTCCATAACCTATGCCGGTTTGTGTTTTACATTGATTAGATAAATCTCCAAATCTTCCACAAACATAACATCTCACATTCATTCTGCAATTCTCAGAGTTATGACCAACTTTGTTGCATTTTGAACATTGATCGGTGGGTGCATTGGTATTCTGATAATTTCTAGATCTACATTGATTTTCTCTATGACCATACTTGTTACAGTTAAAGCATTTTCCATTGAATTTATAAGTAGTAGGTTGTCTTACCGGTTTGCCATGATCCTGTGTGTTTGCAGTACCAAAGCTTTCACACACTTCAAAGCCAATTCCACAAGTGTCACCTTTAGGTTTTTGATTCTTTAGCAAGTTACCAAGTTCTTATGAGCTTTTCTTGAATTTCTCTTTATGTTGATTTGCAGTAGCTAGTTCTCTTTCTAAGACTTCTTTCTACCTCATCAGTTCATTTGAGTCATTCTGTGTGTGCATCAGATCTGTCTTCAACAAATCATTTTCATAGCTAAGTCTTGTGTTCTCATTTGCACATCATCCCCCCTAAAAGAAAAGAAGTCATCTCCGGACAACTTAATACAAAATAGAGATGACATTAAACAAAACTGCTAACGCCAGTTGAGCCTAGAACTTAAAAACCCTTTTCTACTACCATCCTATGCTCAAGTGTGGATTTCACCATTAGTGCTTCCTTTGAAATCATAGTCATCTTGTTCCTAAACCAAACTTGTCTGCAAAACATGCTTTTTAGTCTCAGCCTCCACCAACTGTTACTCAAATGATACTGTCTCCCTAGCCAATTTGTCCTCGATAGCCACTAGCATTACCCTCTTAGCATCCAACTCTTGGGTACACTGAGCTAAGTCTCATGCTACTACTACCTCCAACCTGGTGGTCAGCTCCTCCCGAGCCCTCTATGCATCCACCAAGGCAACCTCACGTCCAGCCAAGACATACTCCGAGTTCCTCAAAGTGTACCATTCATGCCTGGAGGTGGCCACAACCCTCTGTCACAAAGGCTACGAGACACCTCAAATCCTCCATCACACTCCCCAAAGGTTGATAACTGAATTGAATAACTCTCTGGTGTCGCATGACTTCGCATTCTTGCAATGCCTTCCCTCAAACTCTGTTTGTTCACAACCTCCAAATCTGTCTCCCTCTACGGCTTATGGCTTCCCCACCATTGCTTAGCTTATAGCTTCTTTCTCATAGTATGGGACAACCCAACACTTACTGTGCCTTTTCTGATGCCCTTCACCAGACTCAAAAAGTGTATTGTAGCTCAAAAATAAACTGGGGGCAGTGCCCCTAGCGGGGTCGAGGGGCAACGCCCCCGCGGGGTTTGGGGCCATACTTTTTTTTTTTAATTTCCTAATTTAGCTGTCTAGAGATTCTTCAGCTTGGGTCCCCTGTCTCCGGGATCACCCTTCATCCTTCTCGATTTTCCTCACCCAAGAATCTCTTGCATTGGTCCCATGCCTCTCAAGTTGCCTGCCTGACCTCTCGAGTCCCCTTCCATCCTCTCGAGTCCCCCTCTGGACTCTTAGGTGTCCTTTCGGCCTCTCGAGTCCCCTGTGTGCTTCTCATGGTAGGGTTTCAATTTGGACCCGTTGTTGGCAAGTCTATTTTCAATGGCCATCCGAAGACCTGGAACCACAAATTCTATAGGGACCATGGTCTCCTTCCCGTACATAAGAAGAAGAAGAATAATAAAGATTTTGAAGGTTGCAGCCTTCCATATAGGGTTCCAATCATTGCCGACATAAATGATCTTGGGATTATCTACGTCACCGAGGTTTGGGGCTTCTCCCTTCCAATATTCTATGTATTCTGGTAGGTACACCTCCTTTGTTACTTGCTCTGGTTCCTCTACTTTGAGCCTGTAGCTCTGGAACATTTCATAATCCTCCATCTTCTAGTGGAAGAGCCTGTTCAATGACCCTGTCTCATCCTTGGAGCATTCTCCTAGTTTGAGAATCCCTTCATCATTGGGCTCTCTATAGCCACATCCTTCGTCCCTTGGGTTACCTTTTCCTTCACCCTCTGATTCTGAAGATGATTCCAATTCCTCATCAACAACTTGGGTCTGCAAATCAATGGTGTACTTTCGCCCCCCTTTCTCCATAGAAAGGGTGTTCTTTTTCTAGTCGTGGTTCACCTTTGTTGTAATCAACCACTCTTTGCCTAGGATGGTGTTGTACCCCTTCTTCTTGAGTGGGATTACCACAAAATCTAGTATGAAGGGTTGCGTGCTGATGGTGACCGGCTGGGCCATCAAGGTGCTGAGTGGCTTGATGTCATGTTGGTCTGCACCTACAAAGTTGAACATGGGTGGCCATAGTGTTGGCTTCCCCAGCTTCTTCCACGTATCCTCTGGCAGTTCATTCACCCCCGAACCTCCGTCCATGATGGTGTCCTTGAGGATAGCCCTGAGAATTCCCATCTCTACTACAGCAGGATGCTCACCACTATTTAAGGTCAAAAACATTGGTTCAGCCAAGGGGCTGACCAGAAGTTTCGCCCGTGTGGCATGCAAAGGTGTCTGCGCAGTGGTTTGTATGAAACTAAAAATGGTGGTTCTTAACTGTGGCATTGTTTTCAAAAGGTCCTTTACCCTTATAGGTACTTCCATCTGCAGTACTTGCCCAATGATGTTATTTTCAGCTTCCGTATGGGATGATGTACTCACCCCCTTGTTGTTCCGTCATTCGCTCATCATCTCACATTCAATATTGGCTTTTGCCTCCTATAGTCTCTCCTTCTCCGTACGACGGTCAGGATAAGTGGCCTTTTTCATCTGAGCGTGGGTGATCACCAGTACTTATTTCTCATCGGTCTTCTTAGTCTTCTCAATGTTGAGGAGATTAACCCTTGCCTTTGGGCAATTTGTGTCCTCATGGTCACCTGGCCCACACCATCGGCAGAGGTGCTGAGGGGTGGCTTCCTTTGTGCAATTGTGGGTGAAGTGTCCCCACTGATTGCAGGCCACACACTAGATCATTGACTGACCCTTGGCATCATACTAGATTCGGTTTCTGTTATTGTTATTGTTGTTATTTCTTCCACTGTTGTGTCTGTTATCCTGGTATCCTTTAGATGATGCCATTGTAGTAGTTTGTTGGCCCATACCCATTGGCGCAGATGTCATGGTCTGCTTAGTGAATAGCACCTAGTTCATTTGTGTACTTTGGGTTTTCATGTTGTATGGGCACTCCTTGGTGGAGTGTCCCATCACTTGGAAAATCTCGCAGAATGCTTTCTTTGGGCAAGTGCCTTTTGTATGCCCCTCCTCTTTGCACTCAGTGCATCATATGTCCCCTTTAGTTTGACCAGTGCTTCTCATTGTTTTGAACTCCCTCCTCATTCACTCCATCTCTTTCTGGAGTGCTTGCACCTATGTGCCAGCCTCATCGTCACTGCTACTTTTCTATGAAGAGTCATCCTCCTCAGATGAGCTATCCTTCTTCTTTTTTTTCTTCAATGTATTGGTCTCACTCTCGAGATCCATCACTCTATTTTATGCATCTTCGTACGATGTCGGTGGAACAATTTTCATCTTCTTTAGGAGGGAGTGTTTCAGTCCCTCCACAAACCATCTCTTTTTCAACCCATCCATTGGTTGACTCTCCATTTTTCCCAATAGTTCCTTCAGCCACTGACTATAGGCTCGGATAGTCTCATTCTTGTTCTTCTATGTTCCATAGATTTCGGCGACTATTTCATTGTCATCTATAGCTTTATTGTGACTTTCATTTTATATGCCGGTGGCAATCCTCTTACAACTTTTGAAACAATTTCATCCTCACTTAAGGTTCCTCCACAACATTTAATACCCAAAACAATCTCATTTACTCTACAATATTGGTACCAATTGTGCATATTAGAGGACTATGCTTTGATACCAATTGTTAGGTCCCGGAGACAACTGAGAGGGGGGGGTGAATCAGTTGTCAAATAAATTCAAACCAAAAACAACTTAACCAACTTAATGCTTAATACCAGTAAACCAGTTCAATATGCCAGTAGATAGTTTTAACAGTTAATTGCTATACCGGTAAGGATTAGTACCTGAAACATAAAGACAAAGTCATCCAAAACACATAACACCAATATTTGTACGTGAAAACCCTGTAAGGGGAAAAAACCATGGTGGGAAACCTTACTCACAATCAGATGATACTACTACAGATAGTAAGTGTACATAAATGGGGTCTGCACATGCAGAAAGGCCAAGTGCCTAGAGCTCACTGCTCAATCACAAAATGGGAGTCACACTGACTACAGTTGGATGGTTAAATCCAATAAGAAAGTACTGCGCAAAATAGCATCTTCATATGTTGGATTCAGTATCGGTGTAGTTCTGATTGTCTTCACAAAAACCCTCCTTCAATCTTCAAATGATGTTTGTGTGTATAGCTCTGCTTATTCTCGCATATACCTTCACACAATCCTTTTTCGCATTCCACACTTGATCTTACAAATAAGATCTTACATTTATACCATAACCTAAGACCAATTTTAGTAGGTCGGATCTACAAGATATTACAATAAAAACATTTTAAAAACAATAATATATCTGATGCAATAACTGATTGAACATGTCAGCTTAATGCATTTACAACAATAATTAATCATCTCCATAGCATGTTGTGTTGATCTGGAAAAGATAAACCTGCCTGTGTAACCCTGGACCTATTTGCCGGTAATAGCAAATATGCAAATGCTAATGTACCAATAAACAAACTCCAAGACAAAGTGTCCACATGATGTCTTTGACATAACCATGTGTTTTCCATAGCATTCCAAGTGCTAGTGATCATTATATCTTGTCGGTGTACCAGATACCGGTGACTGTGCATGAGTCACTTGCTTGCCAATGAATGTTGTTGATTCTCCAAAGTGCTAGAGTTGATAAGTGTTTATTAGGTGTTGACATCAATGACAAAACCATACCAAAATATCAACAATCTCCCCCTTTGGCATTGATGGCAACACAAGATGGAAAAACCATCAAAGTGCCAGAACAGAAATGCCAAATACCAAAAAACAACAATATCCAGAAAGAGATCATAACCAGAAATCAAAATACATATACAAAGAGTAATAATCTCTCCCAAACAAGAATCTCTCCCCCTGGGAGCAACATGTGTTTTCCTTGTGTTTTTCCATACCAATCTCTCCCCCTTTGACATCAAATGCCAAAGTTACAACAAAACCAAGTTCATATACAAAATACCAATCAATTTAGTATACCAACTACTCCCCCTGAGAAGTAGCTTCCCATCAAAGCCGGAATAAAACATTTCTCTATTAATTCACCTGGTTGATGACAATCATCAACTTCCTATGTCTCTACTGGTGGGGGTGTGACCCCAAGCTGATCTCTGAGATATTCAAAAGTCTCATGAAGGGTGCATATGCCAACAGTTTCTTAGTGGTTTATCCTTTAATATGTACTCTATTGAATGTATAAACCATTGTGTTGACTACTTCTCTCAAGTAGATATGAGGTAGACTAGCTTCCATCATCATTGTTCTAGAAGCATCCAAGATAGTTATTGATAGGGAGCTTGGTAGGAAAGTGCTCACAAGGCTAACTTTCTCAAAAGGATCAATGTATTAGCCAAAACCTTGTAGGATCTGATGTGTATGTTTACTCAACCTATCTTGTTATTGTAATGCCAAGGATTCCATGGTCTGCTTACCTAGCAAACTCCCTTTATGGTGATGGCTTACTCCCATGCTCCAAAACTACTCAAATTGCTTGTTCCTCCCATCTTCAACTACTTGTGCTTGGTTCTTGGGGCTTCCTTCCTTAGGTTTTTAGAGTGAGCTAGGAGTCTTTCACAAGGAAATGCAAGGGAAGCAAGGTACTGCTCATCTTTGGGTGCTCAACATCTAGTTTGAGGTCTTGTAGCGTCATAAATTGTACGCACTTGCTAAAGTAGTACAATTTCACACCTAGTTTAGCACCCGCCTTGGCGCATTTTGCATTTTGCATTGCATTTCCCCTTTAGCACTTAATTAATTAAATTAATTAGGTCTAAGGTCCTATTTTATCATCTCCCATATCATAAAGTTGGGCCCTTTCATTAAAGTGTGCCCTTTTCATTTTATTCCTCCAATACATCATTTAATCAAAAACCCTAATTAGGTCCTATTTTGAGATTGGGGGCTTGATTTCGGGGGTCAAAACATCTTGAAATCACCTGTAACTTCGGGATTCTCTCTAAAATCATCATATCCGACGACCCTGAAAATTTGGTGAAAAGTTGTCAAGACCATGGTGCCCGGAGTGCACATGGTCCTGGACATTTTTCTCAAAATTTTAGGAGCGCGATCCAATCATAAAATAAAGCTTAACCCCAAGAAATTGGTGGGAGATTCAATCTCTAGGTCGGCCAAAAGTTGAAATTAAGACCTAGGGTTTCATATATAAGAGCTCTCTTTCTTCATTTGAAAGGATCCGGATTTTTGGTTTCAAGGACCTTCTATGCAGCGAAAGAGCAGATCTTTGAAGACTTCAACAACATTCAACATCCATTCATCAAGCATTCATCAATTTCATTCATCCATTTAGGGCTTTTGAAGACATTGAAGAGCAATAGGGGATTACCGACTGAAGATTGGCTTGTACCCCTCCCTTGGGGTTGGGTATGATTTCATGTTGTTTTCATGTCTTTGCATAAGCCTCATTATATCATTTGTATTCATGCTTTAGATCACTTTGCATCTTGATTTGGAGCATTTACATTATCATTTGCAAGCAATTAGGGTTTACTTTCTAGGTTGCTCTAGTTTGCTTACTTGCATTTTAGGATCTTGCACACACACAAGGTCTGCACACACACTACTTTTTACAATACAAATTGGCTATTCGTGGAGGTGGAAATCACCAAAGTGGGGGTTTGACTAAGGCAAAACCCTATATAGCCACCCACCATACCCTTTTTAGATATAAGTGCAGGTTTCGGGATTCGGACGACGCTGCAAGTTGCAGATCCGATGGAAGCAGACTGAGATGGAACAACACACCAAATTGTAGAGAAAAAGACCTGGATAGGGGCGTGGGGAACCCTGGTCCCTGGGATAGGGGCACTGGGCGCCCTGGTCCTCCTGACAGATAGCAAGTTTTCAGCACTTTCCGACAGCTTTTCAGGTTGCAAAACAACAGTTTCAGGAGCAGAATCAGGACAGTGGCGCTCGCGCCCCCATCCCGAACATTTTCACTCATATTTTAACATCAAGTACACATTTACATTCTTGTCTTGTCCTTTTGTTTATAGCTTTCCATTGTTTAAGTTCAATTCTGTAATCTTGTTATTAGTTCATACTTGCACTTTGGGGTTAGGGATTGAACTTGCATCATTTTATCTTTCAATTGCAACAAAGGAATAGAAATCCTAATAGGTAGCCCGTGGCTCTCTCTTCCACAAAAAGAAGTAGCCAATTGTGTGATACCTCTAGGCTCTTTCGTATTCCACAAGTGTGTGGTTGAAAGTGAGATTAGGGCATGTTTGCTTAGTGTCACTTTTTCTCCTACACATTTTGGTGAACCCGACGTGAATTCCAATATTCTCTAATCCTGATTTATGTTTTCAAATTTGAGTGTTTATGCTATTTACAAGTCTTAATTTCTTGCAAGATTCAAAAATTTAGAGGAAATTTTTGCTAAAACCCTAAAATTGAACTTGCGGATAGCTTAATTGGGATCAATAATTTCAAATCTGATTTAGGAACTCATTTGGATCATAAATTTCATTTTCTAAATCTACATTCTAAGTGCTTGCATTGGTTAAAATTAAACATTTCCTTCTATTTTGCATATGTTATCATTTGAAAGAGGAAAATTGTTGTCATGATGCATTCATTTCATAGATGTGATAGTGGGTTAGCTTCCCTTGTTTCAATTTTTCCTCCTCCTAAAGAACTTCCCCCCATCTATAAAAACATTTTAGTGCCTAAAAGAGTTGTCACCAATCCCTTTGAGACTCTCCCATGCTCTAAGGATGAAGACTTTAAGAGTGATCTTGACAATTCTCCTAAAATGTGCCCTTCCTATTTAGCTATCCTAGAGGAAGAGAATGATATCATAAACACCTTTCTTAATGTTACTTTACCTTCCCTACATGATGCCTCTCTAAGTGAAAAGGTATTGATGGACATTGACTTATTTTCTCCTAAAGTTGGTCCTTCCAATGGGGGCATGTTAGTGCAACAAGAGGTTATGAACACTTCTTTTAAAGATCTCCTTCCTAAGCATGAATCTTTGGAGAAATATGTTCATGTTCCTCCTAAAAAACACTCCCTTCATGAGGATCCTTTGGTGCAAGAAGATGACATGATCCCTACATTTCCTAGTGATGGCATTTCCTTTTCCAACAAAATTCCCACTAGAGATGATGAATTAATGATAAATGCTTACCCTTCTCCTAAAGTTTGTCTTACCCATAAGCATCCCTTAGAGAAAGAAGATGAAATAATAAGCAATTTCCTTAATTCTCTCTCCCCTAAAGATCATATTGAACATATTTTGAGGAAAGAGGATGAGTTTAACACATCTATTGATGCTCTCTCTCCTAAGGATGAGGAAGTAATAAACAATGTTATCTCCTCTCCCGAAATTAACAATACTTCAAACATTCCTTTCAACAACTTCGCTATTTGGGATGAACCATTAGAAGAAGGTGTAGATTACTCCCTATCCCATGAGAGAACCCTAGCCAAAGGGGATGAAATCAAGATTGAAAACTCCCTTGATAGTTTCTCACCTTCCTTGAATCTCAATTATTCTCTCTCTAAAAATAAAGCATCTCCCCCTCCTCAACTTGGTTCTACTCATAAGGATACCCTAGTTCAAAGCAAGATGGTTAACATCTCTTTCAAAGATCTCCCTCTCAAAAGTGAGACTTTAGAGAGTAATGTTGATCCTTCTCCTAGAGAGTTTATTCCCCATGTAGATCCTTTGATGATAGAGGATGATATGACCTTTCCTAGTATTACTTTTCCTACTAGAACATCAATGCCTACCCCTTGTCTCCTAAAATTGATTTAATCCGTGATAAGATTTTAGTGCATGAGAAGACTATCAATAATTCTTCCAACACTTTTGTTCATTCCTCTAAACCATCCTCAATCAATTTGATACATGTGAATGGAACACCTAACAAACCTCTCTTCACTGTCCAAGGTGCTTGTCCTTCTCAAAATTATCAACCTTTAAATAAGCCTATCTTAGTGGTTCAAGGTGGTTATGCTAATGATTCTTTTTGCACTCCTAAGAAACCTATTATTACTATGCAAGGAGGTTATTCTAATAAGAGCCCTTATGAGTATGCTAAGCAACTGACTAGAGAGAGTTATAATGCGGTTGCTCATACCTATAATACTAGAAATAATAGGCAACCTAATCCTCCTCCAGTTATCCCAACTTCACTTCCTCCTTCCCAACCTATTCTTCCTCAAGCTCCTCATATTTCACAAATGCTTAGTAAGGATTATGATCTTATTGAACAACTTAAAACTACTCCGGCAAAGATATCCCTTTGGGATTTGATCCAAACTTCTTCTGCTCATCATGGAATGTTACAAGATGCCTTGAAAGATTTGAATGTTCCTCCACCTAATACATATAGTAATATAGTGTCTTTGGTTAACTCTGTGATGAATCCTAAAGCTCAAATTGTGTTTACTCAAGATGAGTTGCCTACTAGTGAAATTCAACATCAATATGATCCCTTGATGATTGTGGTTATCATAAATGACACTGCTATAAGACGAACACTGGTAGATAATGGTTCTAGCCTTAATGTGTGTAGCATTAATCTATTGCATAAGATGAATGTGGATACATCTCTTATTGAGCCTGACTCTCATCCCATTCGAGGCTTTGATAATGTGGCTAAGTCTTCATTAGGTATTATCACCTTACCCATCACAGTGGGACTTGTTACATTGCCTACTCCTATCCATGTTATGTTGGGAAATCTAACATACAACTTGTTGTTAGGGAGACCTTGGATTCACAGTATGCAAGCTGTCCCCTCTACATTGCATAGACAAGTTAAATTTATTTATAACAATAAGACATATACCTTGATAGGTGATACTAATCTTCAGGCTTGTTTGCAAACATCTACTTCCAAAGGGAGTTCTTCTAAATCTTCCTCTTCTAATGATGACTCTTTAAACAAGATACCTACAGATGAATCATCACCCTCTCATAATCAAAATTCTTTGGATGAGCCTAAAGTTCCGGAAGAAAATTCTTCTCAACTTGAATCTACACATGAAAAGGCCTTTGATCCTGAGAAGGTTCTCACAGAAGACGATTGGGGATCTCTTGATTTTAATCCCACCTTTGTAGGTGAGTATAGGGTTCCTCCTAGAAAGCTTAAAGTTAAAAAGAAGGAAGAAACTAGAGATCAATCTGTCTTACCTGAACCTATGAGCAATAATTTTGTGGCCGCTTCTCAAACTTCTTCTCCTCACACCTCTAATTCTGAAGAATTTGATTCTTTGTCTTGTGAAAAAACACCTTCTCTTTCTAAAATGGCTAATCGTTATGGTCGTGGTTTTCATATTTTGGCTAAGAGTGGCTATAGTGGAAATAGTTGTGGTGCAAATGAACAAGGAATTAAAGTTCCTTTAGAACATAACATGCATGAATATTCATTTGGACTTGGATATAATCTTTCTAAGCCCACCAAAGCATCTAAAAGACCATCTCTCAGTGTGAATGCTATATTTAGTAGTGATGATGATCTCACTTCAACTAAATCATCTTCTACTTCTATCAACTCTCATTCCCCTCATAAGGAAATCTTGGCGATGAACAAATCTCTTTATGACTCCCCTCAAATTTCTAAATCCACTTATGAATCTTTATCTCCTATTCATCATAAGGTCCTTTCCTCTAGGGATAAGGCTCTAATAAATTACACTCATCCCTCTTCTAAGATTTCTTGTGACTTTTCTTCTTCAATTTTTATCACTTTATACATGTTTTTGATCTCACTTATAGTTGAGCATTTAGCATGTCATATTCAAATACCTCATTTAGTCTATCATGTCTTTAAATAACATTAATGGCTATTATGTTTCTCATCATTATGTGACATTGGTAGCTCATTTACTGGGGGCTCATTGTCATTCATGATGGTACAATTTCAAGTGCAATCATATTTTTGAAGCAACATAATAGCCTAATTTTTCTATGTTATCTCTTGTTCCTATGGGGTAATAGTGTGGAAATATTGACAATCTTTGCTTTAGAATTCTCTTTTCCTAGATATGGGAGAAGATGTGTATTCTCTTTCTTATCCTACCCACTTCTTGTGAGGAGCATTTTACATACACTAATGTCTTGCTTGCATGAACTCATGTGAGTATGTAGTACATTCTACTTATGTCTAAATCTCTCCCTAGAAGATTGTGTAAGTCCTTCTCATCGTCCTTATCCTTGGGAGGCAATGATCTTTCCTTATTTTTATCTAAGGATCCACTTTTTCCTATTTTGTGGATGGTGTGAACTTTATTACTTGATGTTATTCCTTGTATACATTTGTTGTCGTTTGTTCAAGGATTCTCTCTTACAAGAGGTGTAAGTCCTTGACTACAACCTCTTTTGCACTTGGTAAAATACATCCATAATGAATTCACTCTCCCAATTGGGTTAAAAAGAGCGTCATCCTTCATTAAGAATCACTTTCACCTCACAAAAGAAGGAAGTATTGCATTCTTATTCTCTTCTTTGTCTTATTCTAGAAGATGTTATATTTGTCCTCTCGAGGATAGGTGTCTTTTATACAAAGATCTCTTCTCCTCTAAGGATCTCCTTTACACATATTACAAGATATCCCTTTTCAACTATCTTACCCTCGCTTAAAGAGTGCAAAACTATCTTGCTTGGATCTATGACATTGTTGCATTTTTGGGGTATCTTCTTTTGTGATGAAGGTAAGTATCCTTGTTCTACTTTGCTTATGACATAAACATTACACTTTTTGAGCAATGGGTCATTCTCGGAACCAAAGCACAGACTCTTAGAGCGAGATGTCTCCATTTTTATTTTATGCAAGGTGATTATTCTCGGAACCAGAGCACAGACTCTTAGAGCGAGATGTCACACTTTTGTACTATAAAAGTTGTAGCATACTTGGGCATAGACTCCTATCAGGTGCTTCTAACCTCACTTACACACACATGCATGAGGTTGAGTGGAACTAGCAGCATAAGGCTAGACTTTCTCACTCTCCTCCCTTACATGGATCACCTAGACAGACTCTAGGGGCTAGTTTTCCATGTCCTTTTCCCCATGGATCACCTAGACAAGATCTAGGGGTGAGAAGTCCATGTTTTCTCTCTCACTATTCTTCTCATGGATCACCACTGTGTGCATTCATGCTTTTTTCCTTTCTTTTCTTCTCTTTGCATTTTGTTTCCATTTACATCCTTCATCTTGTGTTAGAGAACTCTCAAATACTCACACTCTTTGTTGTGTTGGAATTGAGATTTAGTCCTCTTTCTTACCAAATGATTCTCCATTAGTTTTTGATCTCATATCAAATCTTCTTGTGAGCACTTGTCATCAATATTCTTTAACAATTCGAAGTGGTAAACATGATACCCTATTTCAACTCACTAAAATTAGCAAGCCGAAACAAGGGGGAGGCATATAGCTACCCTCGAATTTCATCACTTTCCTTATTAAGCATTAGGTGATTTTGTGATCTAACATGTGGTTTTGTAGGGTGCGGTTCCTAACTGTGTACTGCAGATACCGCTGGGGGCTTCGTTCGACAGACTTATGGATATATCCTTTTTCAAATAATGTTTACTTTTCTATACTTTAGCTTGCATATGCACGTAGTGTTCATATGACCGCTAAAGTGGGGGCTAAATGTAGCATCATAAATTGTACGCACTTGCTAAAGTAGTACAATTTCACACCTAGTTTAGCACCCGCCTTGGCGCATTTTGCATTTTGCATTGCATTTCCCCTTTAGCACTTAATTAATTAAATTAATTAGGTCTAAGGTCCTATTTTATCATCTCCCATATCATAAAGTTGGGCCCTTTCATTAAAGTGTGCCCTTTTCATTTTATTCCTCCAATACATCATTTAATCAAAAACCCTAATTAGGTCCTATTTTGAACTTGGGGGCTTGATTTCGGGGGTCAAAACATCTCGAAATCACCTGTAACTTCGGGATTCTCTCTAAAATAATCATATCCGACGACCCTAAACATTTGGTGAAAAGTTGTCGGGACCATGGCACCCGGAGTGCACATGGTCCCGGACATTTTTCCCAAAATTTTAGGAGCGCGATCCAATCATAAAATAAAGCTTAACCCCAAGAAATTGGTGGGAGATTCAATCTCTAGGTTGGCCAAAAGTTGAAATTAAGACCTAGGGTTTCATATATAAGAGCTCTCTTTCTTCATTTGAAAGGATCCGGATTTTTGGTTTCAAGGACCTTCTATGCAGCGAAAGAGCAGATCTTTGAAGACTTCAACAACATTCAACATCCATTCATCAAGCATTCATCAATTTCATTCATCCATTTAGGGCTTTTGAAGACATTGAAGAGCAATAGGGGATTACTGACTGAAGATTGGCTTGTACCCCTCCCTTGGGGTTGGGTATGATTTCATGTTGTTTTCATGTCTTTGCATAAGCCTCATTATATCATTTGTATTCATGCTTTAGATCACTTTGCATCTTGATTTGGAGCATTTACATTATCATTTGCAAGCAATTAGGGTTTACTTTCTAGGTTGCTCTAGTTTGCTTACTTGCATTTTAGGATCTTGCACACACACAAGGTCTGCACACACACTACTTTTTACAATACAACTTGGCTATTCGTGGAGGTGGAAATCACCAAAGCAGGGGTTTGACTAAGGCAAAACCCTATATAGCCACCCACCATACCCTTTTTAGATATAAGTGCAGGTTTCGGGATTCGGACGACGCTACAAGTTGCAGATCCGACGGAAGCAGACTGAGACGGAACAACACACCAAATTGCAGAGCAAAAGACTAGGACAGGGGTGTGGGGCGCCCTAGTCCTGCTAGGACAGGGGCGCTGGGCGCCCTGGTCCTCCTGACAGACAACAAGTTTTCAGCACTTTCCGACAGCTTTTCAGGTTGCAAAACAACAGTTTCAGGAGCAGAATCAGGATAGTGGCGCCCGCGCCCCCGTCCTGAACATTTTCACTCATATTTTAACATCGGGTACGCATTTACATTCTTGTCTTGTCCTTGTGTTTACAGCTTTCCATTGTTTAAGTTCAATTCTGCAATCTTGTTATTAGTTCATACTTGCACTTTGGGGTTAGGGATTGAACTTGCATCATTTTATCTTTCAATTGCAACAAAGGAATAGAAATCCTAATAGGTAGCCCGTGGCTCTCTCTTCCACAAAAAGAAGTAGCCAATTTGGTGATACCTCTAGGCTCTTTCATATTCCACAAGTGTGTGGTTGAAAGTGAGATTAGGGCATGTTTGCTTAGTGTCACTTTTTCTCCTACACAGGTCTAAACCCTCTACCCACTCAAGTTCAATAGAAAGACTCACCTACCCCCAAAGGAGGTTGCACTCTATCTAGGAGCCCCCAAGGGACACTTGTTGGACTTCTTGGAATGTTTTCAGTATGGTTTATAAGCCTCCAAGTTTCATTTTCCCATCGGCTTCTTGCATTTTACAAAAACTGCCAATTTTGTGTGTTATGCAGCAGGGCTACTAGCTCGTGGAGGCCTAATTGGCCTTTTTTTCCTCACCTAGCCCAATGATGGTAATTTCAACAATGAATATTGTTTGGAATGTTGTTAGGGAGGTCTATGCTCAAGGATTTTAAAGGTTTAGTTCACTGTCTTTGCACTTTTAGGACTGTCCACTTTTTGTGGCATGTTTTAAGGGTTTGGTAGGGTTTTGAGCAAGCAACTTTGTGAAACACTTCTAAATCCGCTCTTCACACCTCCTCAAAGGCTTAGGACCTCTGCCACAACTCAAGGAACCTTCTCCTAATGTTTTCCTACAATCAAAATGCAAAACACTTGGCAAGCACGAGAGAAACCAATAAAACTGCACTTTTCACAGTCTTTTCTCTGCCTTTTATCAGTCAGCAACGTCTTCACTTTGGGACCTGCAAGAATGAAGTATTTGGAAATGGTAAAAAACCATTAAGAGGTATTCAAACATGTATCTTTTCTCCTATTACATTTCCTTCAAGATGCAAGGTTTGGATTATGCTCAACAAGCATTCCATGGGCATTTTCTTGCCATTTACAAATTCATGAAAACAGTGAACTCACTGTTTGGTTACAAAGAGAAATATTGAAGTAAGAACTAGTTAAATTATCCATCTAAGAAGATACTCAATTCCCATGGCCAAATCTCTAGGTCCCTATCAAATTTATTTTCTCACACAAATTACTTTTGAGTGCAAACTATGAGTTTTTATCAAGTTACTAGCCAAATGATAAACACTTGCCTAGTAATCACTCAATAGCATCTTCAAACCATTCTTTTGGCACAAAAAGAAAGATATGTACATTATATACACATGGATCAACTTGGTATAATCCATAGGAGGGATCCCAAACCTAGATCAACCAAGTTGATGCATCTTACAACTCCAAACCCCTGGCAGGGCAGCAGATACACAGTTTACAAAACTTTTTGAATAAGCACTTTGCAAATGAAAAATCAATGAAATAATTACATAGGAAGATTTTTTATATCAACATCCCAGCTTCCAAGAAGGTACAGTATGGAATGTGCAGCTACAGTACGGACTGCCCCTCAAAAAGGAAGAAAAATAGTCATAAAAGCCAAAACAAACACTTGATTTCTATTAAATTCCACTTGTAAGTACAATCACCAACCCTTTCCAAGGAAAAGGGAGGCCTTATATAGTTTCTCAAGTTAGTTTCCATGCCCTTCTATGGACAAGAGGCTTCAAAACTTACATTTTTCAAGAAAATGACAATTTTGACAACTTTCTTAAGCCTAATGACAACTTTTCTTGCTCCAAGATGCATTTTTCACAACCTAACCTCAACAACTTGTCTAAACCACTTAGACATGCTTAAAAACACTAAACAAACATGTTTCAATGTTCTTGAAGCCATTAGGAGACCTTTTTGGCCATTTTCACATTTTGGCCAAAAATTGTCAACTCAAGGCCTAAAATGCAAGATTTGATCTCTCAAGCCCAAAATGAGATCAGAACAACCTAAAACAACAAAAACAACCTAGCACAAGACTTTACAAACATAAAAGCATAAAATACCCAAAAATGGCAGTTTGACTCAACTAGGTGCTCGTGCACCATACTCCCCCAAAAACAAAGAAGTCATATGACTCCTTGACGCAGTAAAGAATAAGAAATGCCAACTTTCTGAAAATCAGCTTCAAGTATCCAAGTGGCCTCTGAAGTAGGTTGATCCTTCCACTTGATGAGGTGCTCCATGTAGGTATGATTCCTTGTCTTTTTGAGAACTCTGGAGTCTAGAACCTGTTCAGCATGGGGAAAAGAAAGAGAAGGGAGAGATAGATCAGAAAGGGAATTGGAAACATTTGAAACTCTTTGAACCTCCTCAGGTGGCTGCCCTTTGAAAGCAACCAGATCTGCAACATTAAAAATGGGGGACAAAGAAACATTAGTAGGCAAATCAACTTTATAAGCATTAGACCCATACTTAGCCAAGATCTTGCAAGGGCCTATCCTCCTCATCTGAAGCTTGCTTGGAAATCCCTTTTGTAGCCTTGACTTATTCAAATGAACCATTACATAATCACCTATGGAAAACTGAACATCTCTCTTTGTAGCATCCACTCTTGCCTTGACTTTTTGAGAGGTGTCCTGGAGAGCTTGTCTCACTTGCTCATGAACCTCCTTCATGGAATGAGCCATGTCATCTGCTATCCCACTCTTATGCTACAAGTTAGTGATATCCCTTAACTCCAATATACCCCTTGGATGCATACCATAAACAACTTCAAATGGACTTTTACCTATAGACTGGTTAACACTATCATTGTAGGCATATTCTGCTTGAGGAATGAGCTGATCCCAACTCTACCCATATTCCTTTGTCAAACACCTAAGCTTGTTTCCAAGATACCTATTCACAACTTCAGTTTGGCCATCTGTTTGTGGATGATAAGCTGAACCAAAAGAGAGATTAGTACCCAATCTCTTCCACAATGTTTTCCAGAAATGACCAAGAAACTTCACATCCCTATCTGAAACAATGCTAGTAGGCAAACCATGAATTCTAACAACTTCTTTGAAAAATAAATAGGCAACATGACTTGTATCATGTGTTGTTTTGCAAGGAATAAAGTGAGCCATCTTACTGAATCTATCAACTACTACAAAGATGCTATCAAATCCTGCTTGAGTTCTAGGTAGTCCTACTAGAAAATCCATGCTAAGGCAATCCCAAGGCCTATGGGGAATGGAAAGAGGCTGATAAAAACCAGCATTAGAGGAATTACCTTTAGCTTTCTGGCATACCAATGTAAAGCGGATAATCGAACCCTAGGTGTTCTCCCCCAGTCCAAGGAGAAAGGGGGTCACTAGGATTGACAGTTTTCACTTAGGAGGGACTTTACATTCAAAAGAGGGGTTGAAACCCACAAGATCCAATCCCACACAATGCAAGATTGGATTCTAAATGAGTTTCAAGGGTTGAGACATCAAGGATACCCTCTTTTGTAAAGAATGTAGATAGAAAGATTGAACTAGGAGTACATGTAAAGTAAGAAAGATTCACTTATAAATAGAGATAGGAATATGGGATGAAGCTGCGGACTTGGAATTAGCAGTAAAATGTCAAGATGATGCTGTCCTACAAATTCGAGCGAAAGTTGACAGGACGATGGCGCCCGGCGTGCACACGGTCCTCCGAAAAATCTGCGAAACGAAGGGGCATCTGTTTGTCTCTGCACAAGGATTCCAGATCTTCAATTACAGCCATGTACCTGCAACCTACACATAGAAAAGAGAGGACAATTGGGGGGTTAGGGATTAGGGGTTTGCCTTTAGGTCAAACCCCGGTTTTGGAATTAACCAAGAAATGAGAATGCTGTAAATGTAAATGTTTGTAATGTAAACAAGTACTGATACCTTGTTGTAAGAATGTTTGTATTCTTACATGCGAAGGTGTAATGAATGTTGTATTTTGTATGTTGTAAGTGATCTCCTCTTCAATGGTTGAATCCTTGTCTTGAATGCAACACTTAGCCTTTAATGGAGACTTAGAATGCTCAATTGCTTGAAGGAATGCTTGAATGTTTGAATGTCGCTTCTGCCTCTTGCTTGCATATATTTTTCTCTTTTTCTCTTGCCCCCTCAAATGGGAGGGGAAATGTAGTTTATATACTTGTCAATTAGGGCTAATAGACTGATTTTTCCGACCTTGGGCTGACCAAGAAACATTATTTCCCGAATTGCAAACTTAAAGACCTGATGCCCAAAAGAGACCGGGCCCAAAATAGGGCCAGGGACCAGGGCGCTGGGCGCCATGGTCCTGGGGGACCAGGGCACTGGGCACCCTAGTCCTGAAGGACCAGGGTGCTAGGCACTATGGTCCCACCTCCCAGGGCAACAGGGTGCAAGGAGGGATCAGGCCAAGGTGCAGAAAATGTAGTTTTTGATGTCGTAAATAGGTTTTAGGGTCTCCATTCAGGTTCAACATTGCGCCGCCATCGTGAAGACCCAAATGCAGTCAAAATTGCAAGTGTCGCAATTTTAGGACGCTACATTTAGCCCCCACTTTAGCGGGAGTATAAGCGTACACCCATACTTCCAGTAAAGTACAAGGAAACAACATTGAAAGACTTTCACCACGTCAAGAAGGCAAGATATACCAAGCCCCCAGTGGACTAAGGATCTTAAGACTTCGATTGAAAAAGTAAAAGGGAAGATCGCAAGGGAGAACCATGACTGTCAGTAGTAAGGTTCCCTCACTATGAGTCATGCAAGAAAGATATCAAAAATTTTCAAGGCAAAGCTAAATTTGTCAAGAAATTTTCAAGTATCTTGAAGAGATATGAATAGGGTATATGCCCCCCTACGTTAAAGCGATCGCACACGCCTCATCGGGGGTGATTTCTTTAAGGTAGTGATACATATAGGAAATGAGAAGGGAAAGGAGCACATTATCACAAGGATTTAGCCCCCAAGTGTGAGATAAGCCCAAGGATAATAGACACAAAACACAAAGCACAAGGTGACTTCACTTTCCTTGGGGTCAGTATGCTGTATGATCATTCATGTATATCATATGTATGTATGCATAATTTTTCTTCATTCCCCAATCAAGGAAGGTCACCTAGAAGAAGGGAACACATGTGTCTTTTGAGTCAACATGAGAGAGACCAAAAGAGATCTCAATGCTTTGCATCATCCTCAAGTAGACAACACTAAGGACAACAAAATAGAAGAATGAGAATAACACATAGAAGAAGTAACAATAGAGAGGAGGAGAGAGTCTGCTATGCTAATGAAACTAGTCTAGCACGTCATCTACCCCCCGATCTTGCTGATCAATATTTCGGTAAGGCAGGAAACATGCTAGAGGAGGAACATCTAACACAGCAGATGGAGCTATCACAAGATCCAAACAAGGGCTATGTTCATGTTCCAAGCCACGTTGTTCTTGTCTAGGAGCTAGGATAAGTGCTTTAGAAAATTCGTTAGATAAATGGTTATCAACATCAACATATTCATATTCACTATCAAAATGAAGAGAAGTAACATTTTCATCATGAATAACATTTTCATCTATATCATCATCAAGATTTATAAAAATAGGATCTTTAACTCACACAGGATCAAGACCATCATGCATCTTATGTTTAGGAGATTTTGGCTCAATTTCTGGTTGAGGAGAAAATGGAATAATGCTAGCTGAAGGTGTTTTTGGGGATTGCAAAGTTTGAGAAGCAGTTGCCTGAGCTCTAAGATGACGCTTTCGTCGGCGTTCAAGTGCAGAATGTTTTCGTCTAGTCTTAGTAGGAAGTTGAGAAGATTGAGGAGGAGGAATGTTCTCATCCTTATCACTTGGGTGTTTGGGTTGTGATCTCTTAGGTTGGATAATAGGAGAAGAAGAAGGTCTCTTCTCTCTATAAGAAGAAGGAGGAGGAACTACTCCATATAAAGGAAGAATATTTGGTTTAGGAAGGAGACCAAGTCCATCATGACAAGGAGGTATAGGTCTACCTTTAGAAAGTTTATTAGGCATAGACATAGTCACATCCATAGGGATGCGTTGGGAATCTTCTTGAGGAAAGACATTAGTTTTATCTTTCAAAGGAAGAACTTCCTTCTCAAGAATGATAGGAATATCAAGTTTGGGTGTTCTAGGTTCACTTAGAGATAGGATCATATCTTTTTTCCACTTTTGATAAGATTTGAAAAGATGATCACTTCGCAGTGGAAGAGATTGGAATTGTTTAGGCCAGAAATAATCAATAGGAACGCTAGAAGTTCTTTCAACTAGTTTAAAGAGACTATGATTGACAGTAACAACTTCACCATTATGGGGAAATTTCAAACACTTGTGAGTAGGAGAAGCAATAGCTTTCATGGAAGATAGCCAAGGATAGCCTAGCTTCACACGAAATTGTTTGGACGATGGAATAATAGCAAAGACCACATCAAGGGATTTATTATGGACCTCAATAGGTAATGTAATAGAACCAATTGCAGGAGAAGAGAATGCATCAAATAATTTCACAACCACATTTTTTTTGTCATAGATCACTTGATTCAAATGCAAAGTAAAAAGAAATTCTTCAGTAATGATATTAACCATACAAGAAGGATCAATAAGCACTCCACGGCAAGGTGTATTCTTGACTTTTGCAACTATATATAAAGGACCATCAGGTGCCCTGATAGTTTCACTGGAATCAAATGTGATGGAAGGTTCTTTAGGGATTTTCTACTGCTCTACAAAGTTAATCACATTCGAAGTCATAGACACAAGATCATCAGGTGAGACAGAGGAATCATTAGTATCAATCACATTAGAGGTATGAGAAGGTAATGGATCAGTAAAAATCTTGAGATTTTGGTTAGGAGGAGCTACAGATGTGTTACCTTTATCATTCACACCAGAAATAGAGATAGCATTATTATCAATCAAATCTTGAATTTTACCCTTTAAAGCAAAACATTTTTCAGTATCATGCCCAGGTTGACGATGAAATTGACAAAAAGATTTGTTATCAAAATAGGGCGAATTAATCTTTGTAGGGTCTATTTGCTTTATAGGAGGAAGAGTAAGCACATTTTGCTCCAATAACTTATTCATAATACTATGCAATGATTCATTCAAAGGAGTAAACTTTCTTTCTTTCTTGAAAAACTTAGAAATAGGAGGCACACCTGATGCTGCATTCACATTGTTGTTGATGATGTTTTCATTGAATTTAATGGACTCTCTGTTCGGTTTAAACTTCCCAAATGGTTGTTGACTACTATCACCCTTATCACTCGGAGCCATAGGATTTGCTTGTTCCATTTGACTCACAGTCAGTTGATAATTGTGAAGAGTTGCGCACAACTGTTGGAAAGAAGTAAACCCAGAAAATAGAAGTTTTTCTCTAATATCTTTTTGTAAATTAGAAATAAAGATTCTTTGAATATCATTGTCAGGTACTAGAAAAGAAATTTGAGCATACAAATGCTTATATCTACCAATGAAATCAGTCACTTTTTCTTTAACACCTTGTTTACAATGCATTAAATCAATCAAAGTAACTTTAGGACTTATATTGTTTTGAAATTGTTGGACAAAGGCATTTGCAAGTTGTTGGAAAGAAGTAATAGAATAGGAAGGAAATGAGCAATACCATTGTAGAGCCTTGTCTCTTAATGTTCTAGTAAACAGTTTTGCAAGAAATCTTTGGTCATGAGCAAAATCAGTACATATTGTTTGAAAAGTCTTAACATGTGTTAGAGGATCACCTTTACCATTATAAAGCTCCAATTGTGGGAGTTCAACATGCTTAGGGGGAATAACTCGAACAATGTCAAGAGAAAGTGGCTCGCAACATCAAATGTGGGCACACTAAACTTAGATTGATTCATAGAGGCAATTTGTTGCTGTAAAGAAGAGACAGTTTGTGCAAGATTGTTAATGGTCGCTTCAGTTGAAGAATTCATATTAGACGTGTTAGATTGAGATGGAGATATTATGTTATTGAAAGAAGGTATTGATTGAGAGTAAGGTGGCGGGACACTATGATAGTTAGTCATAAGAGATGATTGGAAAGGAGGAACACTACAAGGAGGAATGGAATGATTAAATGAATTGCCCCCTTGTGCCAGGTTCATTTGTGGAGATGTAATAGGAACACTTATTGAAGGAATGAATGAAGAAGTCGGATTAAATGAAGGAAGAGGGTTAATTGAAGAAGAAGGATTGCCCCCATGACTGGTGATCATAGGTGGAATATCTTGTATTGAAGTAGTCATTATGTTTGATGTAAAAGTAGGTATACTAGCAATAGAAGTTGTCAAAGGGATAGAATGATTGACTTGAGTAGGAGGTTGTGTATAACCCAAAGTTTCAGCACAACTCTTCATAGGCATCACATTCAAATCCACAATGTGTGCAATACTACGCAAAATATCAATTCCATTCTTATCATTTTGAACCATATGTTTTTGACCCTCAATTAAGGGAAGAGCTTGACTATCGGGCTATTCTTGAGACATCCATTGTCGAAAATCATCAAATTGGTTATCCAATTTCAAAAGTTGTTCTACAGAAACCTCATGGAGAGCTTCTTCATCATTAGGAGGATTAGAGGAATTACCCGTGTCCTCGTTAAAAAGGCCATTCAAATTAGGTTCCATCTCCTCAGTAATTAAACCTTGGAAAGACTTAATTCTAAGGCTTCGTCTAATGGGAATAGTGTAAGTAGGGCTTATTGTTGTAAAACTCATGCACTAAAGAGAGAGAGAATATTTTGAATTTTAGAGGTAGCAAATTTCAGTAAAATCAGCCAATCTCCTAGATTTAAGCTGTTAAATGCAATCAGGACAATCTCCCGAAATTTTGAAAAAAATGTCCGGGACCGTGGCGAACGGAGTGCACACGGTCCTCGCAACTTTTTTCAAAATTTTCAGGGATGAAAGTTATGATGATTTTAAAGCTACTCTAAAAAAATTGAGTGATTTTACGATCTGTAGATAGGCCAAATTAAAGTTGCAATCTCAAAATTGAACCCTACCAAGATTGTTGAAAAATGCAAAATTTGAATTTTGAAAAAGAGAGGGAAACTGAAATTTTGAATTTTATGATTTTATAGGGAATACTAAAAGCAATGCAGGTTTTGAAATTTAAAAATACACTCAATTTCAAGCAAAATTCAATTTTGAAAGTGGAAATCAAGGTTGTTGCAATTAAACATTTAATTTCAAAAGTCACAAATTGCAAAAATTTGAATAAAACATTGAAATTTCGAATGAATGCCAACACACTTTTCAGATTTAGGATAGTAAGAAACACAATTTTGACATGAATTTCAATTTCAACAATTTTTTGAATGATTAGAAGCCTCAATCCAAGCAATCACTAGACCAACTTTGACTTTAATTTTGAAAGTGTTAGAATTGATGAAATCAGCCAAAATTCTGGATTTTAGCACAAAAATACAGTAAGATCTAGCTCCCAAAATTTCAGAAAAAATGTCGAGGACAATGGCGCTCGGGGTGCACACAGTCCTCGCAACTTTTTTCCAAATTTTCAGGGATGAGAGATATTATGATTTTGTTGCGGAATCCAAAGTTACAGCCGATTTGGAGGTGTTTTAATCAGTGAAATCATCAGTCAAAGGCTGAATCAAGAGGGTTTAAAAAATTAGGGTTTTGACACTTAACCACTTAATTTTTAGAATTAAAGCACAAATATGATTTGACAATTTGTAGTAGAAGGATAGATCTGAAACAAGCATTAATAATTAAACACTTCACAAGCTCAATTACTAAAAAGAAAATTTAGGGTTTTGTGCAATTAACCTCTAAAATTTGCAAAAGATCAAACATGGAAATGTAATTAATTTTTTTTTTTTCAAATCTAACCATGAATAATCAGAATTAGGATGTTCACGTCAGGTTCACCAAAATGTAAAGCGAAAAATCGAACCCTAGGTGTTCTCCCCCAGTCCAAGGAGAAAGGGGGTCACTAGGATTGACGGTTTTCACTTAGGAGGGACTTTACATTCAAAAGAGGGGTTGAAACCAACAAGATCCAATCCCACACAATGCAAGACTAGATTCTAAATGAGTTTCAAGGGTTGAGACATCAAGGATACCCTCTTTTGTAAAGAATGTAGATAGAAAGATTGAACTAGGAGTACATGTAAAGTAAGAAAGATTCGCTTATAAATAGAGATAGGAATATGGGATGAAGCTACGGACCTAGAATTAGTAGTAAAATGTCGAGATGATGTTGTTCTGCAAATTCAAGCAAAAGTTGATGGGACGATGGCGCCCGGCGTGCACACGGTCCTTCGAAAAATCCACGAAATGAAGGGGGATCTGTTTGTCTCTGCACAAGGATTCTAGATCTTCAATTACAACCGTGTACCTACAACCTACACACAGAAAAGAGAGGATGATTGGGGGGTTAGGGATTAGGGGTTTGCCTTTAGGTCAAACCCCAGTTTTGGAATTAACCAAGAAATGAGAATGCTAGGGCCAGGGACCAGGGCGCTGGGCACCATGGTCCTGGGGGACCAGGGCATTGGGCGCCCTAGTCCTGAAGGACCAGGGTGCTGGGCGCCATGGTCCCACCTCCTGGGGCAGCAGGGTGCAAGGAGGGATCAGGCCAAGGTGCAGAAAATGCAGTTTTTGGTGTCGTAAACAGGTTTCGGGGTCTCCATTCAGGTTCAACGTTGCGCCGCCATCTTGAAGACCCAAATGCAGTCAAAATTGCAAGTGTCACAATTTTAGGATGCTACAACCAAGCACTTCTCAGCATACCTCCTGATGTCTCTCTGCATTTTAGGCCAATAATAGAACCTTTAAGCTAGTTCTAAGGTCTTGTTAAGACCGAAATGTCCACTTAAGAACCCATTGTGCTTCTCTTGAATGAGGTTCTCTCTCATAGAACCCTGTGGAACACACAACTATCCATCCCTAAATAACAAACCATCCTGCAAAGTGAAATCAGCATAGGCACAATGGAAGTTATTCTCAAAATCTTTACAAACTTTATAAGCTTTTGCAAAATCATTATCAGTAGGATACATGTCCCTGAAACTATCAATACCAATACTCTGAACTTGAATCTCATGGATAGTTAACAATCTTCTACTCAAAGCATCTGCTACTTTATTCAACTGACCCTTCTTATGCTTAAGAGTAAAAGTGTAAGCTTATAAATATTCTACCCATTTAACATGCCTATGATTCAGTTTATCCTGTGAGTTCAAGAAACTAAGTGCCTGATTATCTGTGTATACAACAAACTCTTTAGGAAGAAGATAGTGTCTCCATTTCCTAAGTGCTTGTACCAATGCATAAAGTTCTCAATCATAGGATGAGTACTTTTTCTTTGCATCATTTAACTTTTCACTAAAGAATGCTACTGGTCGATTTTCTTGACTTAAAACAGCTCCTACAACAATATTACTAGCATCACATTCAATAGTAAAAAGCTTGTCAAAACTAGGAAAAATGAGCACTGGTTGAGTAGCTACTTTAGTTTTCAGTAATTCAAACCCCTTATTTTCTGCACTTGTCCATTGAAACTTTACCTTGACACCCCCTTTGATGGTGTCCAACATTGGAGCACAAATCTCACTGAATCCCCTAATAAATTTTCTGCAAAATTGAGCCAAACCATGGAAGCTTCTGACATCACTGGCTGTCTTAGGAGTTGGCCAACTAGTTATTGCTGCAACGTTTGAGTGATCCATTTTCAAATTGCCTCCTGATACAACAAAGCCAAGATAGACTAATTCTGGCTGCATGAAATCACATTTTTGTAGATTTATGGTTAGCTGTTCATCAGATAACTGTTTCAAAACAATAGCTAAATGCTATAAGTGTTCTTCCTTAGTCTTTCTGAAAATAAGAATGTCATCTAAATACACTACAACAAATTTCCAATGAAATCATGTAAAACTTCATTCATGAGTCTCATGAATGTGCTAGGAGCATTAGAGAGTCCAAAAGGCATGACTAGCCACTCATAGAGACCCTCATTCATTTTGAAAGTTGTCTTCCACTCATCCCCCTCTTTGATCCTTAAATGATGGTAACAACTCTTCAAATCTATCTTAGTGAAATACTGTGCACCCCCCAAACAATCCATCAAATCTTCTATCCTAGGTATGGGAAATCTGTATCTGATGGTGATTTTGTTTATGGCTCTGGAATCTGTACAAAGTCTCCATGTTCCACCCTTCTTGGGTGTGAATACTATAGGTACTGCACAAGGACTAATGCATTTCCTAATCAGCCCTTGGTCTAGGAGTTCTTGTATTTGTCTTGCTACCTCTTTGTTTTGTTCAGAGGTCATCTTGTAGGCTACCTTATTGGGCAAAGAGGCTCCAGGAATGAAGTCAATTCGATGGCTAATGGCTCTAGGAGGTGGTATGGCTGGAGGTGTACCATCACTGATTATTTTTTTGAAGTTATCAAGGATTTTCTGCACTTCATATGGTATCTCAACTTTCTTGTCTATGTTTTCTTCCTTAGACTTCACTATGAGTACAAATCCTACTCCTTCACCCTCTTCTAGTGTTTGTATGAACTCTATCTCATTCACTAACAAGATGTTAGGCACTTTGTTTCTGCTCTCTCCTTCTTCAATGAGGGATTGGATCTAATATGCTACTCCATCTTTCTAAAATGAATAGGAGTTTCTTTCCCCATCATGTTGTGCTTTTCGGTCAAATTGCCATGGTCTACCCAATAGCAAGTGGCAAGTATCCATAGGAAGGATGTCACATAGGATTCTATCTACATACCCAAGCTTGGTCATTTACCAACACATGTTGTCCCTTATTCAACCAGGTGACTTTGTATGGCTCCTTGTGTTGTATCCTAGGTAGTTTCAATTTGCTTATTGCTTCTTCTGATATGATGTTATCTGTGGATCCTGAATCTATGATCACCTTACACACCTTTGCCATGATTTTACACTTAATCTTGAACAATGCTCTTCTCTGTGAGGCCTCTATACTTTGTGGCTTCTTCATTAACACTCTCTTGATCATCAAACTCTCACCATCTTCTGAAGCTAGGTGATTCAATGCTGAAGTTATAGAATTACATCCATCTTCCTGAACATAATTTACCCTCTTTTCACCTCCATAGGATGAACTAGGCTTCTCTGGGCATCTATAGGCAGGGTGGCCTAGTTTTTTGTAGTTATAGCATTTCATGGTTGAGAAGTAGGACCCTCTCCCTATTCCATTAGATCTACCTCTACTCGGGTTGCTTGATCCCCTACCCCTATAGTTGGGTTTGCTTCAAGAATCCCCACTTTTCTCAATAAGCTTAGACTCTCCCTGGGATAATTGATCTATGCTTATTCCCCCAAAACTGCCCCTATGGCCCCTACCATCTCTTCCCCTGCCTCGGCCTCTATTTTTTTGTTCTTGCTTTCTCCTACCTTTATCTTCCACCTTAAGCACCAATTGATAGCACTTGTGTACTGTTTGTGGGCATAATAAGCTCATCTCCTCCTGGATGTTCCATCTTATCCCATTCAAATACCTTGCCACTTTTATGCTTTCATCCTCCACTACTCTGGATCTCATGCACAGTTTCTAAAACTCTTCAGTGTAGCTACTAACATCTAGGTCTTTCTGTCTCAAGTTTTATCTTTTCTTATGAAGTTGTATCTCATAGTCTTCAGGAAGGTAGGGCTCTTTGATTTTGGCTACCATTGCCTTCTAGGTGACTAGTGGTTGCTTGCCTACTTTCACCCTTTCCTCTTGGATGAACTTCCACCATGTTAAGGCTACCCCTCTCAGCCTTGATTTTGCCACCTTAAAATTTTGTGCCTTAGTCACTCCATCCCACTCAAAATGGTTTTCTAATGCTTTGATCCACTCTATTAGAGCATCTGGATCCATCTTCCCACTGAAAAGAATCACTCCTTCTAAGGTCTTACCACTCATAGCTCTCAAGGCTTTCAAGAATGGTTCTTGCTCAATGATAGGGTCAGGCATGGGGACTTCATCCTCTATTGCCATCATTCTACCCTGATCTCCAACCTTATCATGGAATTCTTCAGTTTTGACCTCTACTTCAGCTAGTTTCATTGCTAGTTGATCTAGTCTTTCTCTAAGTGCTCTATTTTCCTCTTCTTGATCTTCAACCTTCTTAGCCAATTCTACATTGGTCACCATGTTTGCCTAATGTGTCTTTCTCCTGAATCTTTTCTTGGCTCTGATACCACTATGATAGGGAGCTTGGTAGGAAAGTGTTCACAAGGCTAACTTTCTCAAAAGGATCAATGTATTAGCCAAAACCTTGTAGGATCTGATGTCTATGTTTACTCAACCTATCTTGTTATTGTAATGCCAAGGATTCCATGGTCTACTTGCCTAGCAAACTCCCTTTATGGTGATGGCTTACTCCCATGCTCCAAAACTACTCAAATTGCTTGTTCCTCCCATCTTCAACTGCTTGTACTTGGTTCTTATGGCTTCCTTCCTTAGGTTTTTAGAGTGAGTTAGGAGTCTTTCACAAGGAACGACAGGGGTAGCAAGGTACTACTCATCTTTGGGTGCTAAACATCTGGTTTGAGGTCTAAACCCTCTACCTACTCAAGTTCATTAGCAAGACTCCCCTACCCCCAAAGGAGGCTGCACTTTGTCTAGGAGCCCCCAAGGGACACTTGTTAGACTGCTTGGAATTTTTTAGTATGGTTTATAAGCCTCCAAGTTTCATTTTCCCATCGGCTTCTTGCATTTTACAAAAACTGCCAATTTTGTCTATTATGCAGCAGGGCTACTAGCCTGTGGAGGCCTAATTGGCCTTGTTTTCCTCACCTAGCCCAATGATGGTAATTTCCACCATGAATCTTGTTTGGAATGTTGTTAGGGAGGTCTATTCTCAAGGATTTTAAAGGTATAGTTCACTGTCTTTGCACTTTTAGGACTGTCCACATTTTGTGGCATGTTTTAAGGGTTTGGTAGGGTTTTGAGGAAGCAACTTTGGGAAACACTTCTAACTCCTCTCTTCACACCTCCTCAAAGGCTTAGGACCTTTGCCACAACTCAAGGAACCTTCTCCTGATGTTTTCCTACAATCAAAATGCAAAACACTTGGCAAGCAAGTGAGAAACCAGTAAAACTGCACTTTTCACAGTCTTTTCTCTACCTTTTATCAGTCAGCAACGTCTTCACTTTGGAACCTGCAAGAATGAAGTATTTAGAAATGGAAAAACACCATTAAGAGTTCTTCAAACATGTATCTCTTCTCCTATTTCATTTCCTTCAAGATGCAAGGCTTCGATTATGCTCAACAAGCATTCCATGGGCATTTTCTTGCCATTTACAAATTCATGAAAATAGTGAACTCACTATTTGGTTACAAAGAGAAAGATTGAAGTAAGAACTAGTTAAATTATCCATCCAAGAAGATACTCAATTCCCATGGCCAAATCTCTAGGTCCTTGTCACATTCATTTGCTCACTCAAATTACTTTTGAGTGCAAGCTATGAGTTTTTATCAAGTTACTAGCCAAATAGCATCTTCAAACCATTCTTCTAGCACAAAAAGAAAGATATGTACATTATATACACATGGACCAACTTGGTAGGATCCATAGGAGGGATCCCAAACCTGGATCAACCAAGTTGATGCATCTTACAACTCCAAACCCTTGGTAGGGCAGCAGATACACAATTTACAAAACTTTTTAAATAAGCACTTTGCAAATGAAAAATCAATGAAATAATTACATAGGAAGATTTTTTATGTCAACATCCCAACTTCCAAGAAGGTACAGTACAGATTGTGCAGCTACAGTATGGACTGCCCCTCAAAAAGGAAGAAAAATAGTCATAAAAGCCAAAAAAAACACTTGATTTCTATTAAGTTCCACTTGTAAGTACAACCACCAACCCTTTTGAAGGAAAAGGGAGGCCTTATATAGTTTCTCAAGTTGGTTTCCATGCCCTTCTATGGACAAGAGGCTTCAAAAATTACATTTTTCAAGAAAATGACAATTTTGACAACTTTCTTAAGCCTAATGACAACTTTTCTTGCTCCAAGATGCATTTTTGACAACCTAACCTCAACAACTTGTCTAAACCAGTTAGACATTCTTAAAAACTCTAAACAAACATGTTTCAATGCTCTTGAAGCCATTAGGAAACCTTTTTGGCCATTTTCACATTTTGGCCAAAAATTGTCAACTCAAGGCCTGAAATGCAAGATTTGATCTCTGAAGCCCAAAATGAGATTAAAACTACTACAAATGACTCAAAACAACCTAAAAAAACAAAAAAAACCTAGCACAAGACTTTACAAACATAAAAGCATAAAATACCCAAAAATGGGAGTTTGACTCAACTAGGTGCTCCTGCACCAGTTATGTTCTTCCTTTCCACAACTCCATTCCTCCATTGATTTCACAAGTTCCTATTTTCTAGGCCTAGTAGCCCCAAGAGCTCCCATTAGCCTTACCTTCATGGTTTTTGTTCAATTGCTCAAAAAACCTCCAAAATATCTCCTAAGATCTTGAGTGATCCGAATACCCTTTTGGAAAATATTTTAGATTTAGGAGATTAGGCTGTCTGGTATGTCCGTACAGTTACAAACCCCAAAATGGTTATTTTTTAGGGTTTAAGATTTAATAGTCTTCTCCAATAAGGTTTATTGATTCCCCCACTTTTTCACACCTCGATACTTCTACTGAGGCTCTAGTAAGCTTCCTTCTTGCATGAAAATCAATTGACACATCAATATTTGATCATCCCTTCAAGCAATAATACAAATAATAGTCATAATCCCTAGTCGGGCTATGGCAGAGATCGCCTAGGATATGACAAAAAATGGCTTCAAAACAACTTCCTGGACATTAACAAGAATATGCACACTATACATAGGCTCCATGACTTGAATCCCAAGGGCCATTGATCAAACATAGTGGGATTTCAAGTTGGAGCCATTGCAAGGGTCTTAATCTCTTGCTCAAACCGAGAGCAGTGCAATTTAAGAAGAATTTCAAACAAAGCACTAAACTTGCACAATGAAAGAGTATAACCACTTCCTAAGCACCACAAAAATGAATATTAAACCATCATGAAAGAATACTACCAATATCAATCCATGTGGTACAAACTGCTATAAGCAAATTACAAGTTTTTTTGGAAAAATTTATAAATAACCTTCAAATATCATTCACATTTTTTTTCTTTTTATCTTCCAACCCATTAAAGTTGCTCAAAAGTTGCTCTCAAAAGTTGTCAAGATTGACAATTTCATTTGTCAACTTGATACTTTGGAAACTAATCATCCTACCCAACCCAAATGGTCCTTAAATGACCTTTTAAACATTATTACATGATTTTATTCCTCGCAAACCTATTCTACCCTTCAAAACCCAATTTTAACCCTTTCTAGGCCTAATTGCCAACTTTGACAATTTTACACTTTTTGACCTTTCTATTACATTTCATTGCATATTGGCTCTAATGGCAATGATTACATTGTTTTAATACCTTAAAGGCCTTTTGGACTGCATTTCTCATTTATTCTCCATAAGGGCCTATCAGTGACCCTAGTGCACCTTGCCTCCATAGGTCTTCATAGGTGCTCCATAGGTGCTCCTGCACCATACTCCCGGGGACAAAAGATTCAAGGTCCCCTTGAATGGCTTCCTCCTCTTTCTGGTCTTCCAATTCATAGGTACTTGTTGTTTGTACCCTACAAGAAAATTTATATGCTTTGGTGCCTCATTGCAACTCCTCCCAAGAAAATGGTACTCAATATAAGCACCTCCAATATTGTCATCCATGTAAACACTCAACAAACTTGCATACAATTCATTATAAAAAACAAATATTGTATCATCATTAATTTCAATATTAGCTTGTCCCACCATAGGAATCTTTTGTGCCAACATTTCAAGTGAGTCAACCCCACCATGGCTTCTCCATTCTTCCTATATGGCTGCATAAAATGCCCATAGATTAGGTTCTTCTCTGTCACTAAATTCATTCTCATTCTCATGCCATTCACCTTGGCATATCAACTCATCATTCACCTTGAAGGCTTCCTCATTAGCTTTCTTCTTTACTGCTATTAGCCTCTTCACAGGCCAAACTATCCTCTTTTGCACCCTCAAGTGCCAACTCTTCACTTTCCTCTCTATGTTTTCCAACCTCAACTTCATTTGTGCTTCATGAAGTTCATTTTCCTTTCTCAATTGCTCCCTCTCTTCTGTAAGTCTTCTTAACTTCTCATAAATCTCACCAAGATCTTTCTTCTATCTACTCAACCCTTCTTCATCTATCATCTTCCTCTCTTTTTCTTTCTTCTTTCTCTCATCTTCTTTTCCTTTTTTCTTCCTTCCACCATCCAAGTATTCTATGAAAGCATTACACAACTCTCTTTTTGACCTTGTCAGATACATTTTCTCTTTTATCTAGGATTCCTACACACATCCCAGACCTTTTTCTTGCTCTGATACCATCTGATGTAGAGGGATCCCCTACACTAGAACTCTCAAGGGTTTAGTCACTCAAGGTGACACTCCAGAGGATCCTTCTACATGCTAGGTGAAACCAACTCCTCATTCCAACTTCTATTGATCATGATTGATCATCTCATCAATTGTCTAAAACTGTACTTCCAAGGTTTTGATACTTCTTACTCACTCCTTTGGATCCTACTCTAGGATCAATACTTGGTTCCTAGTCTCCTCCATACCCTAACACCAAGATAGACTCTTCCACATTGCATTCGGAAGTATTACAACCCCAACCAAACTCCAAACTAGATTCATAAGACAAAAGAGTCATCACTATCCTAACACTTGTTGTTTGACAGTCAACTAATACCCCACAAGATGAACACCAAACAATGGTATACCTATTTCCCAAAAACTCAAGGAACTCTCACAAACATCTAGGGTCTATCTACAACCCATGGCATATTAGAAACCAACTTGTCTTGATTAATAACCCTCCTTACCTCATATTGTCCTAACTGGGATAGTTTGCTGCTATCTCTAGGAAACCCACCGGTTTAGCCCCTCCTTTTGGAACTCCACTTGCACCCACACTTTGGAAGGTAGTATACACACCCTCCAAGGCTCCTCTAAGCCCTCCTAGCCATCACACAATTTGTCATATCAAACAAAGCTTCCTCCATTGACTATGACAATCAATTTGCCCCACTGTGACTGCAATAGTCATAAAACTATCATGCATGCATGTGCCATCTCCTACATGGAACCTTGAACACACCTTGGATAGATAATATAAATCCTTTTCCTTATACCTGCCCAAAATGAGGTTTGGTTAATCATTAAAATGAAAGATATTACATTTGCAAAACCACTGGTTACCGTAAGCTAGGGTTCTGGCAGTTTTCACTAAAATGCAAAGAACTTTACTTAAACACACTAAAAATGAATGCCACTAAGACAAAAATGACATAGGGTCAATGGATTTATGATCCCATTCACTATTCCTTCAAAACAAATAGATCTTGATCATTAAAATCACAAAAAACTAGACTGTCACCGTGAAAAAGGAAGGAAAAGTGCAGAAAATACAATTTCTATTGATCAAAACTCAAAGCTCATGTACATTGCTCATGTTTGTATCAGTTATCACCCTTTTATAATATATTTGGGCCTCCAAGACTGAAATCCACCTTGTAACTACCCATAACTACCCTTTTTTGCAAAGTTGCAACAAAAGTTGCTCAAAAGTTGTCAAGATTGACAATTTCATTTGTCAACTTGATACTTTGGAAACTAATTATCCTACCCAACCCAAATGATCCTTAAATGACATTTAAAAAATTATTACATTATTTTATTCCTCATAAACCCATTCTACCCTTCAAAACCCAATTTTAGCCCTTTCTAGGCCTAATTGCCAACTTTGACAATTTTACACTTTTTGACCTTTCTATTACATTTCATTGCATTTATTGGTTCTAATATCCATGATTACATTGTTTTAAGAACTTAAAGGCCTTTTGGACTTCATTGTTCATTTATTCTCCATGAGGGCCTATCAGTGACCCTAATGCACCTTGCCTCTATAGGTCTTCATAGGTGCTCCATAGGTGCTCCTGCACCAGACTGGTTCACTTCAAAGGGAGAGGGAATGGATAGTCCTACACGCACTTGTATAGTATGATCACCTCCCAGCCATAGATTGGGAAGGTGGAATATTGGAGATGAGTGATATATGACATAGATAGTGTCATATGGAGACCCTATCTTGACTATGAGGATTGGGAGGAGGATTCTATAGAGCTTCTATATGTTTTTAGGAGAAGGTATTTGATCAGGTGAACACCCTATATACTAAATAGACATATCATTAATAGGGTATGTAGGAAATTTGGGTGGCATCAGAGGATTCCTCAGGGATTAGGAGAGTTTGCATGGACAGTGCAAGACCAGGTTCACTGGGGGCTGATTTTGTCCTATGATGTTGCAGTTACATAGTTTGAACAGATGGTTCCTATGCCTTGGGATCTACTGAGGGATGTTGTTGATGCAGATACAAATGCAAAGTAAGATTCCTATTTTGTAGCACAAGTAGCAAGGCTGACATATTTAGATGAGCCTATGGTAGCGGATGATGAGGACAAGGGTTGAGGGAAATAGAGGAGAGTAGCAGCGAGGAGGGTGGTGAGAGGTAGGGGTGGACAAAGGGATGTTGGAGAGAGGGCCGAGGAGAGACAAGATCCATAGGTAGGGAGGCCATTGAGACCACCGAGGGGTAGAGGAGGACAAGTATTACAAGTTGGTGGATAGATATAGGGACATGCTAGGTATGAGGAGGATGCCCAGGGTGGAGATGACGAGGAGGATGAGGTACAAGCACTGCGAGAGATTGCAGTAGGACAAGCTGATGAGATCAAGGATCTCAAGAGAGACATGACTCAATTGAGGCAACAATTAGCAAAGATGCAAAGGGAGAGGGATCAAGCCATCCAGAGGTACATTGATGTAGAGGAGGCACTGAGGGTAGGCATGAGAGCAGCTAAGGACTGATGAATAATGATGAACATTAAGTACTCAATAGCTAATGAGAGGGGGGTGAATCAATATAGACAAAAAAATTCCTTAAACCACTTTGACTGCAAAGACTATACTGAACTGGTAAATAGTATCACCAATCTAAAACAAGGCACTACTAGTAAAACATAGTGAGACTATGAAAGACATAAACTGGTAACACTTAGATCTTCACACCATCTAATATCTCATTTCCACTTCACCCATATGCATAAACAAGTAATACATCATCAGAAATATAAAGACCACTGGATCAACATGCTTTACCACTTGACAAAAAATACTAAGACATCACATGAAAGCATCACACATAACACACTTATTTTTCACGTGGAAACCCAACTGGGAAAAACCACGGTGGGGATGAATACCCACAAGTTGTTCTTGAACTCTTCTGAAGTCCGCTCTGTTAGGAGCCTATTTCGGTTAAGGACTTTACAATAGGTTCTACTAGGAACTGATCCTGCTAGGGATCCCCTGGTTAAGGGATGGCTAAATACTTGGTTAAAGGTTAGAACCCTGTTAAAGGTTACCTCATAAGAGGATTTGAAGAACTCAATGATTTTGAGTCACCCTATTAAAGGATTTACAAAAATCCTGTTAAAGCTACCCGGTTAAGGGATTTTCCAACTACTGAAATGGTTAGAAGTCATCAAGTAAAACACTAATCTGATAAGAACACTAAATTCCAAGGCAAATCCACTTAAGTTCCTTTACTTCTGCAATCACACTCTGCAGGTATCTACACACTTCTCCGGTCTGGCAAGAATCAAGTATCTCTTTACTTGGATACACACACACAACATTTCCCAACAACTTCACAATGCAAATTATCATCGACATTATAGACAAAAGATATGTTGGAGGCATAAACCCTAAACCCTAAACATTTAGGTTATCAATACAGTCGGTCCAATCCTGACCGTTCAATCACATTGCATAGTGTAAAATGATCTCGAACAAATCTCAAGACATTCTCCATCATTCGTTCTTTGCTACTTCTGGAAGCTGATAACCCATCACGTGCTCTCCACTATTTACTGAGACTTCACACATTCCCAAGCAAGATAGGATCAATCCTCTTCATGCAAGATCCTCAAGGAAATCCTTCACGTGCACAAGGCTGACATGGCAACATGATCTGATCTTCATTTCAATGCTAAACCATCACATAGACTTGGAATGCATCAACCAAAAACCTCGATACAAACTTTCCATATACCGGTTCACATACTAGTTCACTTTCTGCATATACCAATTCATTCCATCATACCGGTTCACACTTCATCATATTGACATCAATGACAACATACAATATTATCATGTCATCACACTCTACACATATGCCAACAATCTCCCCCTTTGGCATTGATGTCAATATACAAAGATATCTCTCCGCTTCACATCTTCTCTCCCTTTGACAACAATGCCAAAGTGGAGGCACAAACATCCATGTTCCACTATGTTGATCCCCCTAAGGAGTAGCATCCTTCAACACATCAATCTTGAAAAGATTTGACAATGCAATACCTGACTGATGTGGAGCACATACCTTTAGTTCACCTCTTGAAGGGGCAACACCCCTAATTCACCTCTTAAATAGGTAAATGTAGCCTTTGGTAGAGGCTTGGTGAATATGTCTATTAATTGCTCCTTACTAAAACATGTTCCAATATGACCTCTTTGTTCTGAAATTTCTCCCTCAAGAAATGATGCTTGAGCTCAAATTGCTTGGTTCTAGCATGAAATACTGGATTCTTGGAAATATTAATTGCACTTGTGTTGTCACAAAATATACTCATGGGTTTAGATACAAGGACTTTGAAACCACTTAATACATGCTTCATCCAAATTGTCCGAGTACAGTTCATAAATGCTGCTACATATTCTACTTCTATTGTAGACTGAGAGATACAACTCTGCTTCTTACTCATCCATGAAACTAGTCTACCACCGAGAAAGAATGCAGCACCGGTTGTGCTCTTCCATTTGTCCACATTACCAGCCCAATCGGCATCTGTAAACACGTTGAGGTTGAAACCATTACTGTATGGATACCACAACCCATAGTCTATAGTTCCCTTTAGATATCTAAGAATTTGCTTGACTACTACCAAGTGGGATTCTCTTGGACTTTTCAAGAAACATGCAGCAATACCCATTACATGTGCAATGTCCAGTCTATTGTGTACTACATAGTGAAACTTACCAATCATTAATCGGTATTCCTTCTCATTCACTAACACTAAGTCATCTTCTTTTGACAATTTACAACCGGTCACCATCGGTGTACCAACCAATTTGTTGTCTTCCAAGCCAAAGGTCTTCAACACCTCTTTGACATACTTGGACTGAGTGATAAAGATATCATCTTTCAATTGTTGTATCTATAATCCAATGAAGAACTTAATCTCTCTGATTAGTGACATCTCAAATTCCTTCTTCATTTCATCTGCAAATGCATGGCTCATCTTGTCATCTCCACCAAAAATTATGTCATCAACAAATACTTCATAGATCAGAATCTGATCTCCTTCTGACTTCATATAGATATTTCTATCTTCACTTATTATTTCAAATCCAATCTTCACAATATGGGAGTGTAAATGTTCATACCATGCTCTAGGTGCTTGCTTCAATCCATACAAGGCTTTATGTAGCCTACACACCATATCACTATCTTCTGATAGGGCAAACCCATTTGGTTGCTCTATATACACTTCCACTTCAAGTATTCCATTCGAGAATGCAGATTTTACATCCATCTGATACACTTTGAATCCCTTAAAGGCTGCATATGAAAGAAGAATTTGAACTCCTTCCAATCTAGCTACTGGAGGAAAAGTTTCATCATATTCTTCTCCTTCTTCTTTAGCATATCCCTTAAATACCAGTCTGGCTTTGTTTCTTACCATTGTGCCATCTTCATTCATCTTGTTTCTAAAAACCTATTTGGTGCCAATAAAATTTTTGTGCTCAGGTCTGGGTACCAAAGACCATGTACCATTCTTTTCTATCTGATCAAGTTCCTCTTCCATAGCCTTGAACTATTCTTCATCTTTATGTGCCTCTTTAAATGTTTTAGGCTCAAATTTAGAGATCATGCAAGAATTTTGTCTGGCCTTTCTTCTTGTAAGAATTCCTGCATCCTTATCTCCTATGATCTGCTTTGGATCATGATTCAACTTTACATACCTAGGAATGATCTTAACTATTTCCTCTTGCTTTTCCTCTTCATCCTCATCTTTATCAGCATCAACATCTACCGGTGTAGGAGCACTGTTACTGGTACTAGGTTGTTTTGCAACTGGTTCCTAGAAGGTTACAACTGGTTCATCTACCACTTGCTCACTATCGGTTTCCTCAGGTTTCTTAGAGGTTTCATCAACTCTAACATTGATACTTTTGACAATTCTCCGAGTCTTATTGTTAAAACACTTGAGAGATTTTCTCTTGGTGGAATATCCCAAGAATATTCCCTCATCACATTTTGCATCAAACTTGCTCTGGTGTTCACTCCTCTTGATATAAAATTTGTTACCAAACACTCTAAAGTAGCTGACTACAGGAGTCTTAATGGTCCAATACTCATAAGGAGTTTTATCCTTACCTTTCTTGATGAGTACCTAGTTCATAGTGTAGATTGCAGTGCTCACTGCTTCTCTCCAAAAGGTGTGAGCAACCTTCCCTTGAATTAGCATTGTTATGGCTGCTTCAACTATAGTCCAGTTGTTCCTCTTTGCTAGGCCATTTTGTTGTGGAGTCCGAGGAGCAGACAGTTGCCTCTTGATGCCATTTTCTTCACAGTACTTATTGAACTCACTAGATGTGAACTCACCTCCTTGGTCAGTTATAAGGAATTTGATTCTTTTACCACTTTCTTTTTCAACAAGTTCTCTGAAGGCTTTAAACTTTCAAAAAGCTTCAGACTTGTCTTTCAAGAATGTGACCCACATCATTCTTGAGCAATCATCAGTAAGAATCATAAAGTACCCATCTCCCTGAACACTCCTAGTTTTCATAGAACCACACAAATCAATATGCACAAGATCAAGTAAATTATCTATTATGAAAGATTTACCTTTGAAGGTTGAGGAAGACATTTTCCCTAGATGACATTCTCTACACAAAGGATTCTCCAGTTTGTTCAGCACAGGCAATCCCCTAACTACCTTGATCTTACTAGCCTTCACAATGTTATTAAAATTTACCTGGGCCAGTCTCCTATGCCATATACAACTATCATCATACTTAGCCATTAGACATTGACTGATATTTGCATTTAACTGAAATAAGTTACCTTTGGTCTGCATACCAGTGGCCATCAGTTCACCACTCTTTCCTTTTATTTTGCATACTCCATCTTTGAATTCCAGAGTGAGTTTATTATCATTCAGCTGAGCAACACTCAAAAGGTTATGCCTCAGACCTTCTACCCAATATACATTATCATCATTACTTTTTCCATTTAGAGAAAAGGACCCTTTTCCTTATACCATACAAGGTGCATCATAACCAAATCAGACTGCACCTCCATCATACTCTTCCAGGGACAGAAACTTTCTTCGGTCACTAGTCATGTGGTGAGAACAACCACTGTCAATAATCCACTCATTGGCATTATCAAAGCAGGTGACCAGAGACTTCTTGTCTAACACATCTTCCTTAATAGCTACAAATACTATGTCTTCACTTTCTTCATCTTCTGATTCATCATCAGTGACACCTTCATCAACTGCAACAAGATAATTTCTCCTATTTCCTCGTTTGAACTTTTTTAACCTCTCCAGTTTGTCCTTATTATTACCATTAGGACAGTTTATAGCAATGTGTCCAATCCTATTGCAAGAAAATCATTTCAAAGGGAGCTTACCTCTGTATTTTCTAGTTCCCTTAGGAAGTCTCTTGGCCAAAAGAGATTCAAATTTCATTAGGATCTCCTCATCATCCATATCTCTGCTTTGTCTAGGTTCACAGCTGGTACTAGCTTCTTTACCCTTTCTAGATAGTGCAACAGATGCTTTAAAGGCTGAATCAATCTTCTGAACACTACCATCATAATTGTTTAGCTCATATGCGATCAACTTAGCAATGATAGAATCAAGAGACACCTTTGTCTTGTCAATAGATCTCAACTCTTGAATAGCGGCAACCCTTATTGCATAGACCAATAATAAGGTTCTCAAAACTTTGCTAACAATGGTGGAATCATCCATTGTACCTCCTGCACTCTTGATGTCTCCAACAATAGTTTTAATCCTTGTCCCATATTGTTGAATGGTCTCTCCTTCAACCATCTACATATCATCAAACTTTCCTCTAAGGCTTTCTTCCTTAGATTTCTTCACATGCTCATCACCGCCATAGATAGACTCCAGAGTATCCCATACATCTTTGGGATTGTCTTTTTCCTAAACATCTATAAAATCAACATCAAATAGGTTGCTAATAAGAGCTTTCATTACTTGCCCATTCTCCCGAATTTCTCTTCTTTGATCATCAGTAAGAATACCGGTAGGGACAACATAAGTATTCTCAACATAGCTCCAGTGTTGAGCACCCATGCTTTTAATGTATATATTCATTCTATCCTTCCATATCCTAAAGTTATCTCTATTAAACTTAGGACCTTCCCTCTTCATCATTAGAATAGGATCTTTTCCTCAAGCGGTTAAGGTTACAACACAGAGGACCTAGAGGATGCTCTGATATAAATTGATGAATAATGATGAGCAGTAAGTACTCAACTGATACTGAGAGGGGGGGTGAATCAATATAGACAAAAAACTTCCTTAAACCACTTTGACTACAAAGACTGTACTAAACTGGTAAACAGTATCACCGATCTAAAATAGGGCACTACCGGTAAAACATAGTGAGACTGTGAAATACATAAATCGGTAACACTTAGATCTTCACACCATCTAATATCTCATTTCCACTTCAACTATATGCATAAACAAGTAATACATCATCAGAAATATAAAGACCATTGGATCAACATGCTTTACCACTTGATAGAAAATACTAAGACATCGCATGAAAGCATCACACATAACACACTTATTTTTCACATGGAAACCCAACTAGGAAAAACCATGGTGGGGATGAATACCCACAAGTTGTTCTTGAACTCTTCTGAAGTCCACTCTGTTAGGGCCTAATCCAGTTAAGGACTTTACAATAGGTTCTGCTAGGGATCACCCAGTTAAAGGTTAGAACCCTGTTAAAGGTTACATCACAAGAGGATTTGAAGAAATCAATGATTTTGAGTCACCCTGTTAAAGCTACCCGGTTAAGGGATTTTCCAACTGCTGAAATGGTTAGAAGTCAATAGGTAAAACACTAATCTGATAACAACACTAAATGCCAAGGCAGATCCACTTAAGTTCCTTTACTTCTGCAATCACACTCTGCAGGTATTTACACACTTCTCCGGTCTGGCAAGAATCAATTATCTCTTTACTTGGATACACATACACAACATTTGCCAACAACTTCACAATGTAAATCATCATTGACCTTATAGACAACAGATAGGTTGGAGGCATAAACCCTAAACCCTAAACATTTAGGTTATCAATACAGTTAGTCCAATCCTGACCATTCAATCACATTGCATAGTGTAAAATGATCTTGAACAAATCTCAAGATGCTCTCCATTGTTCATTCTTTTTCACTTCTGGAATTTGATAACCCATCACACACTCTCCACTGTGTACTGAGACTTTGAACATTCCCGAGGTAGATAGGATCAATCCTCTTCATAAAAGATCCTCAAGGAAATCCTTCATGCACATAAGGCTGATGTGGCAACACGATCTGATCTTAATTTCAATGCTAACCCATCACAGGATGTCGTTGGTTGAATCACACAGACTTGGAATGCCTCAACCAGAAACCCCAATACAAACTTTCCATTTACCCGTTCACATACCAGTTCACTTTCTGCATATACTGGTTCATTCCATCATACTGGTTCACACTTCATCATATTGATATCAATGACAACATATAATATTATCATGTCATCACACTCTGCACATATGCCAATAAGGAAATAGCAGCTGGATATGCATATGTCCTATGAGTAGGAGAGGAGATAGCCTATTGGAAAGATCTGTACTATGCATCTTTTCCTCTAGAGCTAAGGATTAGGAGCTTCAAGAGAGCTTCTAGGATGACTACCACAAGGGGGAGAGACAAACGATAGACATCTAGTGGCGAGGTTATGGCTCCACCCATGCCACTAGGAGGAGGAGACAAAGGAGGTGAAAATACCGGAGTAGGGACTTGGAGAGATCAGATTCCTTTGAGGCCAGCTCACTCAAAGGGAGGGAGTTCATCATAGCTCTCTTGGATCCATTTTTTGTTTCAGTATTTTGTATTATGATGTAGACACCTTCGGGTGATTTTGTAGCCTTATGGGATATTAACATCATTGTAGCATCACACATTATTTTTTTGATATATATATGAGATAATCTATCCTTGGAGAAACTATATGCATGTGTTTCTATGTGTTTGTTGTATATTCTTTATGATGATTTTATGATGCTTATGACATGGATGCAAAATACACACATGATGATATGCAATGTGTTTTTGTTCTTTTTTTGTTTTTATATGACATACAAATATGGATGTATTATATGTAGATGGATGTATGATTATTAATATGCTATAATTGTCAACATGATGAGAATGTAAATGTATATATGATATGATAATCAGTGGTGTGTGTAGGATGTGATGTGATTATGATATCTATATGTATGCATATAATGAAAATTACTAATATGCAGTGATGCAGGTGCAAACTACATGAAATGCAGATATTTTTGGTATGTCATTATACAGTCATGTGATAATGGGCTACATAGACTCAAGGAAGGACGATGGAGGTCAATCATGAAAGAAGGATGGAAGCTAGAAGATATGGGAGTGAAAGAGTTGTTGGCATATGTGTAGAGCTTGATGACATGATGATATTGTATGTTGTCATTGATGTCAATATGTTGAAGTATGAACCAGTATATTGAAGTAAGCAAACTGGCAAGAGAACTGATATAACATTGTGAACTAGTATATGTGAAAAAGTGAAGTGGTATGTTGGAATGAGAACCGGTATATGGGAAGTTTTGTATCGGGGTTTCATTTGGCATGACTACCAGTTGGTAGTCTCAGCTTTAGGGTTTCCGGTTGATGCATTCCAAGCCTATGCAATTCAACCGATGACATCTTGTGATGAGTTAGCATTGTAATGAAGATTAGATCGTGTTGCCATGACAACCTTATGTGTGTGAAGGGTTTCCTTGAGGATCTTGCATGAAGAAGTTTGATCCTATCTACCTCGGGAATGTTTGAAGTCTCTGTAAATGGTGGAGAGTGTGTGATGGGTTATCAACTTCCTAAAGTGACAAAGAATGAATGGTGGAGAACATCTTGAGATCTATTCAAGACTGTTGTATTCAATGTAGTATGATTAATGGTCAGGCTTGAACCGACTGAATTGTTAAACCTAAATGTTTAGGGTTTAGGGTTTATGCTTTCGACCTATCTATTTCCTATAAGGTCGATGATGTTTTTGATTTTGAAGTTGTTGGCAAATGTTTCATGTGTATCCAAGTGAAGACATACTTGATTCTTGCCAGACCAGAGAAGTGTGTTGATACCTATAGAGTGTGATTGCAGAAGCAAAGGAGCTAAAGAGGATCTACCTTGGCATTGTTTATTGTTATCAGATCAGTGTATTACCTGTTGACTTCTAACCATTTCAATAGTTGGAAAATCCCTTAACTAGGTAGCTTTAACAGGATTTTGTGTAAATCCTTTAACAGGGTGACTCAATTCAATGAGTTCTTCAAATCCTCTTGTGAGGTAACCTTTAAGAGGGTTCTAACCTTTAACCGGGTATTTAGCCATCCCTTAAATGGGTGATCCCTAGCAGAATCGATTCCTAGCAGAACCTATTGTAAAAGTCTTTAACCAGACTAGGCTCCTAATAGAGCGGACTTCAGAAGAGTTCAAAGAACAGCTTGTGGGTATTCATCCCCACCGTGGTTTTTTCCAGTTGGGTTTCCACGTGAAAAATCCTTGTGTCATGTGTGATGCTTTTCATGGGATGCTTTAATATTTTCTATCAAGTGGTAAAGCATGTTGAAACAACAGTCATTATATTTCTGATGATATATTACATGTTCATGCATACGGGTGAAGTGGAAATGAGATATTAGATTGTGTGGAGATCTAAGTGTTACTAGTTTATGTCTTTCACATTCTCAATGTGTTTTATCGATAGTGCCCTGATTTAGACCGGTGATACTATTTACTAGTTAAGTGCAGTCTTTGCAGTCAAATTGGTTCAGGGAAAGTTTTTTGCCTATACTGATTCACCCCCCCCTCTCAGTACCAGTTTGGTACTAACTGTTCATCATTATTCATCAATTGGTATCAGAGCATCCTCCAAGTCCTCTGTGTTGTAAGCTTAACTGCTTGAGGAAAATATCCTACTCTAATGATGAAGAGGGAAGGTGCAAAGTTCAACAGAGATAACTTTAAGATATGGAAGGACATAATGAAGATCTACATTAGAAGCATGGGTGCTCAACACTAGAGCTATGTTGAGAATGCTTATGTTATCCCTAGCGGTACTCTCACTAATTATCAAAGAAGAGAGATTCAGGAGAATGAGAAAGTCATGGAAGCCCTAATCAGCAGTCTATCTGACATTGAGTTTATTGATGTTCAGGATAAAGACAATCCCAAAGAAGTATGGGATGCTCTGGAGAATATCTATGGCGGTGATGAGCATGTGAAACAAGATAAGGAAGAGAGCCTTAGGGGAAAGTTTGAAGACATGCAGATGGTTGAAGGAGAGACCATTCAACAATATGGAATAAGAATCAAAACTGTTGTTGGAGACATCAAGAGTGTAGGAGGTAAAATAGATGATTCCACTATTTTTAGCAAAGTCTTGAGATCCTTGTTACCAGTCTATACATTAAGGGTTGCTGTTATTCAGGAGTTGAGGTCTATAGACAAGACAAAGGTATCCCTAGACTCCATCATTGCTAAGTTGACCACATATGAGCTAAATAATTATGATGGCAGTATTCAGAAGACTGAATCAGCCTTTAGAGCATCTGTTGCACCATCTAGAAAGGGAAAAGAAGCTAGTACCAATTGTGAACCAAGACAAAGTAGAGAAATGGATGATGAGGAGATCCTAATGGAATTTGAAGCTCTTCTTGTCAAGAGAATTCCTAAGGGAACTAGTAAATACAAAGGTAAGCTCCCCTTTGAAATGCTTTTCTTGCAATAGGATAGGACACATTGATGTAAGCTATCCTAATGGTGAAAATAAGGACAAACAGAGAAGTTCAAGAAGTTCAAAGGAGGAAATAGGAGAGCAGTTGATGAAGGTGTCACTGATGAGGAATTAGAAGATGAAGAAAGTGAAGACATTGTGTTTGTAGCAGTTAAGGAAGATGTGTCAGACAAGAAGACTCTTGTCTCCCACTTTGATAATTCCAATGAGTGGATTATTGATAGTGGTTGTTCTCACCACATGACTAGTGACCAGAGTAAGTTTCTATCTCTGGAAGAGTATGATGGTGGTGTGGTCCGATTTGGTAATTATGCATCATGTATGGTAAAAGTCATAGGGTCCATCTCTCTAAATGGAAAAAGCAGTGCTGATAATGTGTATTATGTAGAAGGTCTTAGACACAACCTTTTGCGTGTTGCCTAGCTAAATGATAATGGACTCACTCTGGAATTCAAAGATGGAGTGTACAAAATAAAAGGAAAGAGTGGTGAACTGATGGCCATCGGTATGCATACCAGAGGTAACTTATTTTAGCTGAATGCAAATATCAATACATGTCTAATGGCTAAGTTTGATGATAGCTGGATATAGCATAGGAGACTCTGCCATGTAAACTTTGATAATATTGTGAAGGCCAGTAAGATCAAGGCAGTTAGAGGATTGTCTGTGCTGAGAAAAATGGAGAATCCTTTGTGCAAAGAGTGTCAACTTGGGAAAATGTCTTCCTCAACCTTCAAAGGTAAATCTTTCACTGTAGACAATTTACTTGATCTTGTGCATACTGATTTGTGTGGTCCTATGAAAACTAGGAGTGTGAAGGGAGATAGGTACTTTATGATTCTCACTGATGTCTGCTCAAGAATGATGTGGGTTACATTCTTGAAAGATAAGTCTGAAGCTTTTGGAAAGTTCAAAGCAGTAGTCAAAAAGGAAAGCGGTAAGAGAATTAAGTGCCTAATAACTAATCAAGGAGGAGAATTCACTTCTAGTGAATTCAACAAGTACTATGAAGAGAACGACATCAAGAGGCAACTGTCTGCCCCCCAGACTCCACAACAGAATGACCTAGCAGAGAGGAACAACCAGACTGTAGTTGAAGCAACTAGAATGATGTTGATTCAGGGGAAGTTTGCTCACACATTCTGGAGAGAAGTGGTGAGCACTGCAGTCTACACTATGAACGCGGTACTCATCAAGAAAGGTAAGGATAAAAATCCTTATGAGCATTGGACCGGTAAGACACTAGTGGTAAGCTACTTTAGAGTGTTTGGTAGAAAATGTTATATCAAGAGGAGTGAACATCAAAGCAAGTTTGATGCAAAATGTGATGAGGGAATATTCCTAGGGTATTCCACCAAGAGAAAAACTCTCAAATGTTTCAACAATAGGACTCAAAGAATTCTTGAAAGTATCAATGTTAGAGTTGATGAAACTTCTGAGAAACCTAAGGAAACCGGCAGTGAGCAAGTGGTAGATGAACTAGTTGTAACCTTCTAGGAATTGGTTGAAAAACAACCTAGTACTGGCAACAGTGCTCCTACACCAGTAGATGCTAATGCTGATGAAGATGAAGATGAAGAAGAAAAGAAAGAGGAAACAGCTAAGAGAATTCCTAGGTATGTAAAGCTAAATAATGATCCAAAGAAGATCATAGGAGACAAGGATGCAGAAATTCTTACAAGAAAAAAGGCCAGAGAAAACTCTTGCATGATATTTGAATTTGAGCCTAAAACTTTCAAAGAGGCACATAAAGATGAAGACTGGATCAAGGAAATGGAAGAGGAACTTGACCAGATAGAAAAGAATGGCACATGGTCTTTGGTGCCCAGACCTGAGCATAAAAATGTCATTGGCACCAAATGGGTTTTCAAAAATAAGCTAAATGAAGATGGCATAGTGGTAAGAAACAAAGCCAGACTGGTGTGTAAGGGATATGCTCAAGAACAAGGAGAAGACTATGGAGAAACATTTGCTCCAGTAGCTAGATTGGAAGGAGTTTGTATGCTTATTGCATATACAACCTTCAAGGGATTCAAAGTATATCAAATGGATGTAAAATCTGCATTCTTGAATGGAATACTTGAAGAGGAGGTGTATATAGAGAAACCAGATGGGTTTTCCCTATCAGAAGATAGTGACATGGTGTGTAGGCTACATAAAGCCTTGTATGGATTGAAGTAGACACCTAGAGCATGGTATGAATGCTTACACTCCCATCTTGTGAAGATTAGATTTGAAAGAAAAAGTGAAGATAACAATATCTATTTGAAGTCAGAAGGAGATCAGATTCTGATCTGTGAAGTATTTGTTGATGACATAATTTTTGGTGGAGATGACAAGCTGAGTCATGATTTTGCAGATGAGATGAAGAAGGAATTTGAGATGTCACTTATAGGGGAGATTAAGTTCTTCATTGGACTATAGATTCAACAAATGAAAAATGATATCTTTATCACTCAGTCCAAGTATATCAAAGAGGTGTTGAAGACCTTTGGCATGGAAGACAACAAACTGGTTGGTACACTGATGGTGACCGGTTGTAAATTGTCAAAAGAGGATGACTCAGCATTGGTGAATGAGAAGGAATACTGATCAATGATTGGTAAGTTGCACTATGTAGTAAATAGAAGACTGTACATTGCACATGCAGTGGGCATTACTGCACGGTTTCAAAAAAGTCCAAGAGAATCCCACTTGGTAGCAGTCAAGCAGAGTCTTAGATATCTGAAGGGAACTATTGACTATGGATTATGGTATCCATATAGTAATGATTTCAACCTCAAAGTGTTTATAGATACTGATTGGGCTAGTAATGTGGATGACCGGAATAGCACAACCGGTGGTACATTCTTTCTTGGTGGTAGAATAGACTCATGGATGAGTAAGAAGTAGAGTTCTATCTCTTAGTCTATAGCAGAAGCGAAATATGTTGCAGCATTTATGAACTACACCCAGACAATTTGGATGAAGCATATATTAAGTGGTTTGAAAGTTCCTGTATCTGAACTGGTGAGTATATTCTGTGACAACACAAGTGTAATTAATATTTCCATGAATCCGGTTTTGCATGCTAGAACCAAGAACTTCAAGCTCAAGTATCATTTCTTAAGGGAGAAGGTTCAGAACAAAGAGGTTGTATTGGAACATGTTTCTAGTAAGGAGCAGTTAGAAGACATTTTCACCAAGTCTCTACCGAAGGCTACATTTACCTATTTAAGAGGTGAATTAGGGGTTCTACCCCTTCAAGAGGTGAACTAAAGGTGTGTTCTCCACATCAGTTAGGTATTACATTGATAAATCTTTTTCAGGATTGGTGTGTCGAAGGATGCTACTCCTTAAGGGGAGCAACATAGTGGAACATAGCTGTTTGTGCCTCCACTTTGGCATTGTTGTCAAAGGGGGAGAAGATGTGAAGCGAAAAAGATATCTACAGTATTGGGGACAAGATGTGAAGTAGAGAGATATCTTTGTATATTGACATCAATGCCAAAGGGGGAGATTGTTGGCATATGTGCAGAGCTTGATGACATGATGATATTGTATGTTGTCATTGATGTCAATATGCTGAAGTATGAACCAGTATATTGAAGTAAGAAAACTAGCAAGAGAACCGATATGATATTGTGAACTGGTATATGTGAAAAAGTGAAGCGGTATGTTGGAATGAGAACCGGTATATGGGAAGTTTTGTATTGGGGTTTCATTTGGCATGACTACCGGTTGGTAGTCTCAGCTTCAGGGTTTCTGGTTGATGCATTCCAAGCCTGTGTGATTCAACCGATGACATCTTGTAATGAGTTAACATTGTAATGAAGATTAGATCATGTTGCCACGATAGCCTTATGCATGTGAAGGGTTTCCTTGAGGAACTTGCATGAAGAAATTTGATCCTATCTACCTCGGGACTGTAAGAAGTCTCTATAAATGATGGAGAGCACGTGATGGGTTATCAAATTCCTAAAGCGGCAAAGAATGAATGGTGGAGAACGTCTTGAGATCTGTTCAAGACTGTTGTATTCAATGCAGTGTGATTAACAGTCAGGATTGAACCGACTAAACTGTTAAACTGAAATGTTTAGGGTTTAGGGTTTATGCTACCGACCTATCTGTTTCCTATAAGGTCAATGATGTTTTTCATTATGAAGTTGTTGGCAAATGTTTCATGTGTATCCAAGTAAAGAGATACTTGATTCTCTCCAGACCGGAGAAGTATGTTGATACCTATAGAGTGTGATTGTAGAAGCAAAGGAGCTAAAGAAGATCTGCCTTGGCACTGTGTGCTGTTATCAAATCAATGTATTACCTGTTGACTTCTAACCATTTCAACAGTTGGAAAATCCCTTAACCGAGTAGCTTTAATAGGATTTTGTGTAAATCCTTTAATAGGGTGACTCAATTCAATGAGTTCTTCAAATCCTCTTGCAAGGTAACCTTTAACAAGGTTCTAACCTTTAACCAGGTGATCCCTAGCAGGATTGGTTCCTAGCAGAACCTATTGTAGAAGTCTTTAACTAGACTAGGCTCCTAACAAAGTGGACTTCATAAGAGTTCAAAGAACAACTTGTGGGTATTCATCCCCATCGTGGTTTTTCCCAGTTGGGTTTCCACGTGAAAAATCAGTGTGTCATGTGTGATGCTTTTCATGTGATGCTTTAATATTTTCTGTCAAGTGGTAAAGCATGTTGAAACAATAGTCATTTTATTTCTGATGATATATTACTTGTTTATGCATATGGGTGAAGTGGAAATGAGATATTAGATTGTGTGGAGACCTAAGTGTTACTGGTTTATGTCTTTCACATTCTCACTATGTTTTACCGATAGTGCCTTGATTTAGACTAGTGATACTGTTTACCAGTTAAGTGCAGTCTTTGTAGTCAAACTGGATCAAGGAAAGTTTTTTGCCTGTACTGATTCACCCCCCCTCTCAGTACCGGTTTGGTACTAACTGTTCATCATTATTCATCAAGAGCTTCTTGTGCTTTATCAGCATTGAGATTTATTATGGCAAATAGGTTATAAAAATCTAGGTATAGGCTTGACTTAGAAAGCCATTATACCTGTTTGCATGGAGATTAGACAGTCACAAATAAGGAATGCCCCAGTTCACACTAGACTCATAGTGTCAACATATCCTTGGACAAGTCATAGCATTACTAAGAGACATTCCACACTAACTCATTTGACTGCAAAATTTGACGAAATTTTTTGATGAAAGATGCATAATTAGATGTTTTGTCAGATAATTAAAAATTTATGCTGATGTTTGTTGGAAATTCGATGAAAATTTCCAACGAAAATTTCCAACGAAAGTTCATCAGCATTTCGATGAACATTCGTTGGAATTTGTATGAATGTTTTTTTAATAAATAAAAGTGAGCTCGATGATTTATAAATGACTAATTTGATGATCAAATAAAATACAACTAAACATTAGATTTATGCTTGGACAAAAGTTATATGTATGTATGTATGTACACACACACACACATATGTATATATATATATATATACGTATACATATATATACACATTGTGTATAAATATAAATATATAAATATATCTTATATGTATATATATGTGTATATAAATATATATCTCATATTCATAAGATAAATATAAATATCTTATGTTAGAGCAATTGGGCCTTTACTTGATTAATTAAACAACATTTGTTTATTTATTTAGGTTCCCTTTATCTCTTTTACACTTAAGCTAACATTAGGTGCATAATAATTAGTTCTTTTATTAATTATTATGTGCAAGCCTAGGTTTTCCCTTTTAGTGTTTCTTGACCTATTAGAGGTTAATTTTCTTTTCTTTGTATTATTATCACATTACACATTTTTGGTGAATATTGAGCTCTCATCTTTTTGAGCATATTTTTTATGTATTTGTTTTTCCTTTGTTGCTTCCTTGCTTCTCCTTGTAACAGGTTTATTCAGCTTGCAGAGATCATTTGGGCTCCTTTGGTGTTGCATTTCTCAACTCTCACATGGTATCAGAGCTTCAGATCTACAACTACATGTTCTTGTTTTGAGTATTTTGCATTGGAAGCAGATTTGAGGTTTTTCAGAATTTTGTGTACCTAGGGATAGACCTTTTTTCTAAGCACTTTGGGCCTAAACAGACCTCACCATTGTGCTCAAAAGGCCCAAAAACTCTTATGGTCATATAAAACTTGACCATTTTTTACTCCTGAGCCTTTGGGGGTATTTTTTCTTCAGTACTAGGTCGTACGGCCTTGGAACACAGTTCGAGAACAAAAATAATCAAAAAAATTATTTTTTGCCTTTTTACGGCATGCAGGCCGAACTTTTATTTTTTACCAAAAAAAATATTTTTTGCCTTTTTATGGCATGCAGGCCGAACTTTGATTTTTTACCAAAAAAATAAAAAATAAAAAATAAAAAAAATCATTCAAAGGAAGGCAAAAAGTTTCTTTGTTTCAAAAAAATATCTTTTTGGGGTCCCTCGCCAGCCCCTGTTCCCCCATCAGCCCCTTGCCGGCCCCCACCGACCCCCATTCCCTGCTGGTCACCACAGTTCCCCATTGGCCACCCGCCCACCACTGCCGGTGCTCCTCCGTTGGAGCACCACCAGTGAGCCCCTATTGCACCTCTCTCTTGCCTTTGAAGGGGGGGTTGGTTTGTTTTCCATATCTTGAGCATACGAAGTCCTTTTTTTGAAAACGAATAGGCGTCGGAAATCTGGTTCCAAGCCGGACCTCGAGGTGTTTGAATTTGTTTCCAATTTTTCTATTTGATTGTACTTTTTTCCAGTCAAAGTGGGGTCTCTTTTCTACACTTTTGGGGCCATAGAATGTGCAAACGGACTCCGTTTTTTGAAAATGAAGAGGTGTTGGAAAGCTCTCAGCATGCTCTATTTATATATGTGATATTGTTTCTCAAATTTTTCATAAGTTACATGATATTTCAGTTTGAATTTTATTTTCTTGTGCACTACTTCCTTCTCATCAGTATGTACTAGGGTTTGGGTTTATCTATTGTGGGGTGGTGTTTTTTTCTCGCTTTCTGTCATTTATATTAGAAATATAGAACAACAAAACTCTCAAAACAAACAAACCCTTATGCATCTTTTGTCTATTCTGAAAGATCACATAATAAAAAAAACCAGAAGCAGGTGCAAGTGTAGAGTTTCATGATAGATCCTGTTGTTCACCAAAAGTGATAACCCAAGAACACCTGCAATTGATCTATGAAGTAGCCAATTCAATCTATGAAGAACTTCAGGGCTTGGACAACATGACAAGGATATGAATCCTTCTACTCTTCAGGCTCTGCAAAACCTAGGCAGGTATACCTTTGATGCTTAGAATTAAACCTATTACACACCTATGACAGCATCAACATAAACAGATAGATCTCACTAACGCTCCAAAACAAGAAGTTTATTGCAGATGGGCTAGATCTACACATAAAACTCAACTATACTTGAGCATGAGATAGATGAAACATTTCAAAACATAACACAAACTAAAGGTATTCTGATTGGATTTTAAACTGGTTTGAGAACCCCTTTAATTGCAAGATCAGTGCCTTATCCAAGGGAAACAGAGTCATACATCAAACTATAAATGAAAGCTTCGATTGCAAATCCATCTTCATTATTAAATATTCATGCATTAATGCCTTGCATAAATGCATTACTAAGATCATTCACAAAATCATCAGATCTTGAAACTATATTCCATTTTTTATGATTTATTGTAGAATTTAAATTCTTCCTTGAAGAATCCCCGCAAACAATCATAACTATCTCCTTGAGATAACAAATTTCATCCTCCTTGAGGATCTGATTTGATAAAATGGAAATACAAATCTAGAGACAATCCTGTGTGAATTTATGTATGCCTTACATACACAAGACCCTGCAACTAAAAACACCTATAGCAAGAATTGAACTCCATTATTGAAGGAAAAACCCTGCCCTGTACAATCTTCAAGAATGCTCAAAATTGGAAGCCATGAAAACTGGAGCCATTCTCACAGAATTCTGGAACCCTTACAACTGAGAAGAATTCGGAATAAAAAGAGGAGAGAAGAAAATCAAATCTGCAACTGAATTGCCAAGTGTCTCCTCTCTAACTGAATTCTGTTCCCGTGGAAACTGCTTCTAAAATATCTCACATTTGTCAAAATTAACTTCATAATCGGATTCCTCACTCCGAGAGCTTTCCGAAAACATATAACACATTATACTTTGGCCAAAAATTGGACCCTGGGCGAATTAATTCTCATCATGGATCCATCATTTAAATATTTCGAATTTCAATATAGTTTGAACTATATTATTTAATCATTTTAAATTTGATTTTTTGCCTCCATTTGTGCTCTGACGCCTTGCCACGTGGCGGCCTCTGATTGGTCGATGGGGTTGACCGGACGCCACCTGGGATGACACCTCATCTTCTGCCACTTGACTGCCACATCATCGCCACCGGGCTGCTTACTCGTATGCCACATCATCGCCACTGGGTGCCACCTCACCGGGACTCGCTTGCTGGAGCACTGACTGTACCCGCCACCTACGTGCCACGTGGACGGCTCTCGTTCACTCTCGCTATTTCGCGGGGTTTAACTTCGTGCATCTTCCTTTGTGAAATAGCGTGAGCCGTTGATCTCTCTCGAACATGCTCGCTTGTTAACCCGACCTTCATCTACAAAATTTCACCTCTTTGCCTCGAGAAGCGTGCCTAAGTGGGGTCCACTTGGTCTTTGTACAATCAACTCTTCCATCACCTCGAGAAATGTGCTCACGCGTGGGCCCGCCTTGGGCGCCCATGGGCACCTTGTGTCAAAAGCCTTTAAGGCTTAGACATTATATTGTTGTGCGCTTTTGCATATAAATATTAAAAAAGAACACTTCCCAGTGCATGTGGGATAATGATGTTAAGCCTGGAGCTTCATCTTTGAAGAGTTCTCTGGGTGACTGCTTATAAGTTTCGCTCGCCAGGGCAATTTGGTTGTATTTGCTCTCCTCCTTGCCCCGCAATGGAGTCTTTGGCTTACATCTTACTAAGCATGTTACCTCATGTCATTGCTAAAGAATCTGTGAGCATCAGGAAACTGATAAAGTATCTACTCAAGAAATTTTGTCAACTGTACATGCTTGGCTGTCCACTGTTCCATCATCTTGGCTTCCTTGATTTTTGCATCTCTTTGGAAACTAGAAAGTTGCTCTCTGCAATCAAACTCCAATTTATCAAGATATGTCATCTCTTCCTCTCTAAGGGCCCGAATTTTAGCACGCACTTCTTCAATTTTTTCTCTCCGCTTACGTGTTTCTCATTCAAGCTGTTGTTTGAGTCGATTGAGTCTCCAACTAGCCTCCTTTTTGTGCATTAACCAGGACTGCCGACCTTCTTCAAGATCTTTTAGGTTTTGGAAAAATGCAGGTAGCTGTTGCATGATACAGTTATCTGCTCCTTGTTTGGTAGAAGGTAAAATTGGATCAAAAGATACCATCTCAATTGGCTTATCTGATGAAGTCCAAGGTAAATTATGCTTGTTCTCATTCACTGATCCTCCAGAAATACCATTGATGATCTCTTTTTGTCTTGTAGCATCTTGCAGCCAAGATCTAGGGGCTATAACTTCAGATGCTGGAGATGCAGAACCACTTGAAACAACCGGACCACTTAATGATGGAAAAAGGGACAAGCTCACAGAAGGCGATGAATTCAGTTGAATAGATTTTGACAGGAAAGGATTCTCTCTCTCCAAATTGAATGCAGAAGTTGTGGTTTTAACATCAGTGCTACCGGCTTTTGCTTCTTTGAACAACGTAATTACCACGCTACAGGAAAAAATTATATTATTTTTTTAGCCACATAGAGGAAGTTTGACTGGTATTACACCTGTTCAATGCAATTTAAACTTTGTTCTTAAAGAAAACATCGCCTTCTAATGATCACGCAGGGAGCATGATGCTTTAGACTTGCCAATGTATTTGCTTGATGGTTTCTAATGCTGCTCCTAAACTCCACACAGCTCACCACTTAACTCCGTGCAGAGGAAATATTCAAGGCTCGGCTACACTCCATAGCCACGTAGAAGATGCAGTTTGCATTGTCTTCTCCCACCATACTCCACGCAAGGGAAATATTCAACATTGAGCACCTTAAATCTTCAGTCTTCCACCATCTACGTTGACATCAATCGACATACTTTCCAGGAGACCACGCAGCCTTGTTAGAGGAATATGGGGGCATGTGAGGAGGAGGAAATTTGATGCAAATTTGCCATTGAATTCAGCTGAGTGTTGTTTGCTGCTCTCAATGCCCAATCAACACTCTTCTTTGCTCTATGATACTCATTATTACTTTAGCTTAAAACATTAAGCTTTAATCTGCCTCCCCCTTTTCTTTACCACGTGAGATGCTAAAATCTTTTGCAAACCACTTTAGCCACTGTGCTGCCTTGGAGGTCTATTTTGCTGCACACGAGGAGAAGGAGATAACCAGAATTTGCTTGTTTCAAAAGCTCTTGTAACTTCAAGACATCTGCCAGCCCATACTTTATTTAGTCTTCAACTTAACATCCTTCCTCATCCACGATGCTTGGGGCTTTATTTGGCATTTGATTTGGGGCTTCCTGGAATCTATTCACCATGCTTAAAATCTAGATTGTATCGCCCACACCTCAGGGATACATCTCACGAAACTCAAGTCAATGGACTCTTTAGTGATGGCGTGCGAACAATCGCATATGTTTCATTGCCATACATGACATCAACCCGCTGAAATGCACTGAAGTTAGAAACCAGCTGAACATCGCCCATCTCAATATGTTGTATTTTCCTAATTGGGATATTGTCCACAAAGAACCCAGTGATTTCAATTCCAAAGAATGCTATTCTCACGGAATTCAGTTGCGGGATCGAACTAAGGTGGAATCTCTCTTCTCGGCCTATATGAACACTTCCATTCCCATGAACATTGGTCCGCAAAACATTCAACATAAACAAATAATGACACTACTATGCAAGCCTATATCTTTATGCATCATAAAGTCATGCACTAAGAGCATTCTCGCCACAAAATCAATGCACAGGCGTGAGCCAGGTCGGGCCCTGAAGTGGGTCTGACTAAAAAAAATTTCGTTTTCAAGCTACTGACCTCTGGAATATCTTCACGGACCTCAAATATACCTCTGGGAATGATCGGCATCATTTTCGGATCATAAAATTGCATTTTACATCCTTCAGGCAATTACGCCACAATTTTCGCCTTTAATCGTGATGACGTAATTTTCAATGTGGTCAAAACACCTTTCTGGAGCTCGCCGTCTGACAGGCATGTACTTTGATATACAAGGATGACATCTACCAAATGGTTTCTCAATACGAGTCCCGAGTGAAGAGATATTAATTTTCGAAAACGGCCAACTGGCTTTGTCGACACTGCGGACCTGATGAAGTCAATGTTCTGGCAACACATGATGCCTTTCTTAAAAATATCAAAAGACCTCCGTAGGCTCTCAAATTCGGAACATAGGTACCTTTAAGTACATATTAAACCTTTGAATTCTCAGTTTGATCACCAGACTGACAGGACGCAAATGGCGCGCCCACCAAAATGGCTACATTAATCGATCTAACACTGGAAATGCGGATAACTGAAAATGATGGCAAAATGAGCTCTTTTGAAAACCGATCAAACGGATTGGTAGAGCCTTGAAATTTGAAACGTAGCTCATCATTTATACCAACATCAGCCTGGAACAAACATTATGGCATGACGCTTATAGAGGCAAGTTTTACACCTATGCGAAATAGGGCTCCGACTAGCTGTCGAAATAGGGACTTGCCAAAACACACGAACTGCAAACGGAATTGGCTTCAAAAACTGAGCAAATGGATTCGTTAAGACTTGAAAATTTGCGAGCTCACTCACATTTATACATAGAATTGAATCCAATTTTAATTTCTTCATGACGATCAACAGGGAAAAAGATGTAATCACTCAAAGTAGGCTACTCAATAAAATCTGCATTTGTGCCTAAAATGCACTTCCAGCTCACCCCTCAAAACGGGTACCTCATAAACTTATCCAAACTGAATTTTGAAAGTTGCCACACACTAAATAGGCCAAATGAAAGGTGTGGGACATGAATCCCGAGCCTTACCCTCTGAAAATCAACTGGCTCCATTTTACCCCCTCGCAAACTAGGCCCTTCAAACTGACTCGTTTAGGTATGCAGAGCAAATTTTGGATTGGGCCTCTAAACTTGACTCAATTTTTATCAGTCCCAACAGATCCTTTAGTTGAGTTGTTGACATCATACAACTATCACACCTAGAAGCCTCGCATCATGAGGCTTCTCCTGGCATGAGGGTTGTAGTCTTATTTGGATGAGGTTTAGCCTCTATTGCAACATTCTTATTAGCTTCTTCATCATAGAAAAAAGATGGATGAGACCATGGGTTTGCTCTCTTTGCATGTCTTCGATAGTCTTCTGTTTCACCTTGATGAGTTGCTCACTCCTCACGCTATGTGGTTGAAGTTTGAGTCTCTCTTCGGGAGGGTTAATGAGATTCAAGCATTGCAAATTGAGCTAGAGTTGGTTTCCTTGTCACCATTGAGGATTTTTTGAACAAATTCAAGACTACCTGATCTATTCTCTAAGGGTGTGGCAAGATCAAGATAGACATAGAGTGCATTCACTTGATTCTTTTGAAGCTTCAAAGTCATTTTCAGTTTTTTGCCTCTACTTTCTACTCCACCATGGATGGCTTGGGTCCTTGTTTCACCATGCCTACCTTTGATGTGTTTTGTGAGCGTTTGTCTCATGAGCAGTCTCACCTTTCTCAACTGGACATGCTCTTAGGGTCCAAGAAGAAAGCTTTGGTTTTTCAGTCCTCTAAGGAGAAGCAAAAGTAGAAACCAAAGCCAAAGAAGAATTCTACAGGCAGTGAGCATTCCTCAAGCCACCTGCTAAGTCTGATTCTAAACCACCATTTCCTCTGAAACATGGGAAATCTTCATAGTCTGGTGAGTCTTCCTCCAAGACTAAGAAGAAATCAGGAGACACTCGTTGTTTTTGTGGCAAAGAAGGACATCCAGTTTCTAGGTGTTGGAAATGCTTAGAGGCTTTAGAAGAAGCCATGCAGCAGCATCACACCTCCTCACCTTAGGCATCTTCTCCTTCCACAAGGAAAGGTCATGCTCTCACTACTCAAGCTTTGACCTATGGGTCCACTTGGATATTAGACTCTGGTGCTTCTCACCATATGACTCACACTCAGCACTTGGTTACTTCTCTTGCCTCTTGTGGTACTTCATAGATTGCAGTGGGTGACTCAGTTCAACTTTTAGTGTTGGGTTCAGGTTCTGTCTCTTTGGATGGGGGTACTATGTAGGATGTTCTAGTTGTCCATTACATCTCGACAAACCTCCTGTCCATTTATCAGATTTGCCATTTTGTCTCTAGTAAGACAATTAAGTTCTCACCACATGATGTGGTTATTTGAGACCTCCATGACTTTGATTTGGTTGTGGCTACAGGGAGTGTTGATACTGCATCTCATCTTTACAAATTTTATGGATTTGAGCCCTCTATGGGTGTAGGTTCCTCTCTTATAGCACATGTAGATTTAGTGAGTAAGCTTTGTCATGAGCGGTTGGGCCATGTCAATTACATATATCTTTAGTAGATGAGTACACAGATACTTGTTCTTGGGATCCCCCAAATTTCTTGCACTGATGGTGTTTGTCATGGTTGTGTGCTTGGCAAGCATCATAGGGATCCCTTTCCAAAGGGAAAATCCCCTCATGCTTTGGCACCCTTGGAGTTGATTCATAGTGATCTCATGTCATTTCCTACTCCTTTTTCTGGGGCCAAGTATGTACTCACTTTTATTGATGACTTCTCCTGACGCACATGGGTGTACTCTCTTAAGTACAAGTCTGATGTCTTTGATTCATTTCGCATCTTCAAGACATTTGTAGAGAAGTAGTCTGGTTGTTCTATTCGATGGATACGTACAAATAATGGGGGGGGAGTATGTGAATCAGGCTTTTAGAGATTTTTGCACTGAGCATGGTTTTCAGGATCAGTTTACTATTCCCTACACTCCTAAGCAGAATGGTGTCACTGAGAAAAGAACATAACTTTACGGGAGATGGTGAATTGTATGATTTAGTCCAAGTCCATGGATTCATCTTTTTGGGCTAAAGCAGTCAATTTTGCCAACTACATTCAGAATCAGATGCCTCACAAGGCGATTCGACATATGACTCCTGAGGAGGCTTGGTCTCATGACAAGCCTGATGTTTCTTTTTTCTGAGTTTTTGGCAGTGAGGTATGGGCATTTATTCCTGATGCTCAGAGGAAAGAAATGGAGTGGAAGAGCTTGATGAACTTGAAAAGCACTGAGAGGGGGGGGTGAATCAGTGACACCAAAACAGACACAACTTCATACACTAATTGGTAGATGAACTTAACCAAGCATTTAAACAAAATACATGCTATCCAAAATGAAATAACAACATCCAGATAAAGTAGAACATCCACCATAACACAAGTGTTTATACGTGGAAAACCCAAATAGGTAAAAAACCACAATGAGATGGAACTCACAAGTTAACTATCTGCAGTAATAGATAACTAGCTGGTTAAGGTCTTTACAAAGTGCTCTGCTAGGAGTGAATTTGTTAGAGATCCCAAGATTAATTAGAAGCTTATACCCTGTTAAGAGTACTACCCTATTAGGAGTAACCTCACTGGAGGATTTGAGAATCCAAACTAATGGATCACCTTGTTAGAGAATTTGTACAATGAAGCTTGTTAGACCTTACCCGGTTATGGGATTTGATTCTGTTGTAATGATTAGAAAACAACAAGAAAGATTTGATCTGTTCTGAGTAGCACAAGACTTGCTTAATCAGATCATTCTAATTACATTCAACACTGTTCTTCATCTTAACACTTATCGCTCTTCAACAAAAGCTTTCACTCTTTATGCATATCAGTATTCACATAAAATCCTCTTCTATATCAATTCACTCTCTTAAATGATTCACTAAGATGTCTTTAAATAAACATACAAATCTTATGTCGTCCATAGGAAATCAAAACACAATTTCCTAGGTGTAGTGTATCTAGACAGGTAAACATAACTCATCACAAAAATGACCATCAAGAAAATGGTGTTGGTAACTCATCACAAAATCAGATACTGGTTAGAACAATCAATACCTGTTGGAACAAAACATGTGAACCATTGTCCTAGAATATTTCATTTGATCTCCATCTTCATTTTCTTCTTCATTTTGATGCCAACTTAATGTAACCATAGGTTATCTCTTAAGCACATACCGGTTGACACATAGTACCGGTTAGAGATAGACCTTAAACATACTGGTTAACAATGTAAACCAATGAAGTTACACCGGTAGTCAATGTAATCATATGTGTGTGTGAGAGTGCTTCATGAATGACAACAAGTGATGAATATATTACAATCATCATCAAACCAACAATCTCCCCCTTTCGCATTGATGGCAGCACTTAGAAAATTTTAGAGTAATACAATACCACTAAGTGTGCATACACAACATATTTACATACCTACTCATATTCCCCTTTTAATGCAATACTCCCCCTTAATGCATGCATAAATACAAAATTTTCAAAAAACACACATTCATATTATTACTCCCCCTTTGACAAAAATGCCAAAATGATAAACTAAAATATATACATATATATAGAAAATCTATATCAAAGTGTTCAACATATATTACAATTTTAAAAAAAAGTTCATGCATTGGCTAGTCTCATAAAAATATCATTGAAATTCTGCTTCATCTGGGATAAAGCATTTTCCCATGATTCCAGTATGTTAGCAGTATACTCAGAGGTAGACATCAACTAGGAATAGAATTCTTCCATTGAGTCTAGCGTGCAGGTTTTAGGAGTAGCAAGAATAACTTCTACATTGGAGTAGGCTCTCTGAAGAATGTCAACCTGTGAGGTGAGCTGACTCTTGAGCTCTCTTAGAGATCAAAATCTCTTAGCCTTCTCATTATCATTCCTATTTAGTCTGTCGTGAAAATTATCTATAGACCGGTTAAAGGCATGAATGGAGTCTTGGAGTGGGATATATGCCTTGCATAACCTTCACATTTCCTGCTCAGTTTCATCCCAACTCTTAGAAATATCAGAGTAAAAGAAAGTAACATTGGAGGTAGAGGCAAGATACTTCCCTCCAAATTCAATAGCTTTCTTCAATAGACTTCCATTATGAGATAAAGCCATTTTTCCACTTTCAAATGTTCTTAGCCAGTTTATCTCCATATTTCTTCTTCTGGCTCTTCTCAGCTGACATTTGAGTAGCATCTTCAAGCGATTTGACTTGATCAGATGCATCTGCAACTAACTGACCAAGTTTGTTGATGGGTGTAGGAAGATGTGCAATAGCTTTTTCCGGTAGTAAACCCAAAAAAATTTCTATTACATTCTGGATTGTCTCTACTTCAACTCTTTCAGTCTCTTCTTGTGTGTTTGAGATTGCATAACATTAGCAATCTTGATCATTTCTAATGCACTCAAAGTGTTCATGTCAATGGGTCCTGAGATACTTAAAGAATCATCATGATCATCTTCAAGTAGTTTCTACTTCACCGGTGTAGGGGGTACACTCTTAATGATAGCTCTTTCTATGTTCTTCTCTATTGTATCTTCAATTAGCTGAGTGACAGCTTCCTCAGTAGACTCCTTTTGAGTAGTTTCAATGACCTGTGGAGATTGGGGTTTCTCCAGTTGTTCTGTTGCTAGTTCATTGTCCACTATTAGTTGAATACGCGGTTGTTCAACTAATGTAGCCTGTACTTTAGTGTATGTAGGAGGATCCATATCTGATGTAATAATGTCTCCAGATAGGTCTATTATGTCTTGAACATCTTCATCAACAAGAATAATGGAATCATCCTTCTTCTTGATTGGATAGACTACGTCAGCTTGAACAATTTCCTCTTCATCCATTTTCGATCAAGGAACATCATCTATAGTATCATCCTTATTGCTAGAGTGGATGACTTCTTCCCTCTTTTTGATTACACAAGCTAGTCGATGTGTCTTAGACTCAACAACTGACCTTTTTGCATTAAGAAGCTTCAATCTTCTCACTTAAAAATCAAAATATACTTTGTATTTCTCAATTAAAGCACTAATTCCATCCGATGATAGATTGGGAAAATACTGTACAAATATTTCATCAATAATCTTCTTTTCCAATTGAATTGCTTCCTCCCATTTATCTAACAGAGTATTATACAAAGAGATTGAAATATCCTTTTCCAAGTCATGCGGAAATCTATTGTAATGACCCAAATAAGTTATTACCTATTGGATTACTTACTTTTTCTCATCTTCAGTGAAAGAATCATAATATTCTTTGACATTATCAAACCTATTTCTTCCTAATGTCTTCATTGTCCTCTCAAAAACTGTGACAGGTTTGTAGGTAGCAATATCTATAGGTGTAGCTGCCTTAGACACTACCTTTACCTTCTTGGGTGTTCTACCGATTGTTTTTTCCTTCTTTGGTTCTTCTTCAGAATCTGTACCCTCAGACTCTGGTTGCACAACCAACTTCCAATTACTCTTCTTTGGTGCATTCTCCTTCTTTACATATACTTTAGGTGTTGGTTCCTTCTTGGTTAGGACACTCTGAGTCACTCTTATGGTCTTTTTCACAGGAGATTCTTCATCGACTTCTTTTGCTTTCCTTTCCTTTTAGCTGCAGGTGCAATACCGGTTTCAGTTGGTGGAACTTGGACTACCACAATGTCTAATTTTGCCTTCTTTTTATCTTTAGGTGATGCTAACAGGGTATTAGCATAGTCGACCAGTAAATCATGATTAACCTCATAGCTCATATTTTCCATCTCTTCCTCTCTAGGTTCAATTGCTTGCATCAAGCAAAAGTCAGTGGTAACCATGAAGATTATGTCTTTTGCAAAGTGTTTTACCACATCTTCAGGTAACCTCATTCTCATGCTCATCTTTTTTTGAAATTCATTAAAATACTTGTTCATGGTAGCTAAAAAAGTATTATTCACAGCCTTAATGTTGTTCTTGATCTGTGCATTGACTGGTTGTTCCTTGGACCATTCAATATCTCCAATACCCATTAGGAAGTTTTGAAAATAGAAAAATAACCCGGCTAATAGCTAACCATATTTGAACTTTTGTGTGTTGTCCTTCTTAATGGATTTCAAATTTTGAAATAATTGGTCTTTGATGGCTTCACAAATATCATAGTTTGCATTATCAACAATCATTCTATGTGCAATGTGAATTGCTACAAATGGAACACTGTTAAGTCTACTAGAGTAGAATACCCGGTAGCCTATCACCATTGCTGCAAGTTTCACTGCAGGGTCTCTAATATTGTTAATAGAAAAAGCACGCTTATCAGATATAGAACCGGTTAACTTGACAATATCCTTTGAAATTCTTCTTAACACAGGAATTTCACTGGTTGAGCAGTAACCCGTTACAGCCCCAATAGCCTCCTTGGTTATTGTATGGGTCCTTTCCAAATACATATTCTCTCTATGGACTCGAGTCAAGATGATTCTTATGTGTTCTTCCTCAAAATCTTCAAGAAAATATGCAGCATTATGAAACCCTTTTTCAAAAACCCCAACATATTTGGTTTCAATCTTTCCACTCTTATCACAGAGTGATTTCAGTTGAGTATAGATGCGTAGAGTTCCTAAATATTCTATCTTGCAATCTATATAGTTGGACAAGTCACCTTTGACCACAACACCTCTCAAGACTTGCGATAATGCATTATAAGACATAATTTCATCTGCCTATAGAGCTTCCTCAGGCTCAATAGTGAACATCAACCTTTCTATAGACTTAGAAGAAGATGCCATTCTAGTTAAACAAGTTTCAAAGCAATATACAAAGAAATACCTTATATCTTGCACGTCGCTTCGTTTCCCGATTGAAATGTCCAAATGTACACCCGTTCGCCTCTCTGCAACTTTTGATTCAGCTTGATTTCTCTAAACACAAAACAAATTTTCAATTGACAACAAGACAATCTTGTTCTGCTCTGCGATTGCTTCAAATTTGTTTTTCGAAAGATTTAGGGTAAAAATGATAAAGTAAAACTTGTTTTTATCCTCTTTACCAACTGCAATAAATGCTCACACTTTAGGTTACAAACCCTGATTTTTATTTACTGCTTAAGTGAAATACTGGTTGATAACATGTTAACAAAAAGTCACCAAAAATTTATAATTCAAAAATTCTTTCCCGCTCATTTTACAAGGGGTCCGGAGATGTTTTACTGTTAGGCTCCCCTTAGTCATGTTAGACAAGCTTAAGTCACCTGTGTTGGATTCTCTTCACTGGGTGAAGGAACAGTTTCTTCTCCAAGTGAGTCATCACCTTTCTTTTTTCAAATTGGATTCATATCTTCTCTGATTTCCTCAACATCAACTTCCTGCTTGCCTTTCTGATCCTTAAAGGAGTCGATCGATCTGTTATTTCTTGATCTACAAAACTTTGTTAAGTGTCCCGGTTTGTTGCAGTGGTAACAGACCATACTGGATGATCTCCACAGTCTTGCATTTCCTCTTCATGTTCTTCTTCTACAGTTCATAGCCACATGACCAAAGTTATTACAAAAGGTGCAAACAACATTTGTTGCCTTTTCCATTCCGAATGGACTAAACCAGTTGCCATAGGATCTTTGCCAATTCCGGTTTACCCAGTTATCAAAATTCCTTATTCGGTCACCATTTGGTCTAGGATGCATGGGTGGTACAGGATTGTTTGATCCATATTTGCACTCAATATGTATATGCCCATACATTCCACATGTGTAGCAATGACCTTCAAACTTTCTAGACACATACCTAGCATTAGTATTGTAATTTGCATTTCTATTAGGTTTGTTTCTACAAACATTTGTAGTATGACCAGGCTTATGACAAACAAAGAAGACAAGTTTAAAAACCTTCTTATCGGTAGTCTTATTGAATTTAGGAGCAGTTTTGTTCTTTGTACCAGAGGATTCACCTTTTTCAGTTGTATGAAAACCAAGTCCAGAGATATCACCCTTCATTCTCTATGATTGAATTTGTTCTTCCAGCATGGTAGAACTTTTGACGAACTTCTCCAATTTCTCATTGGCTTCAGTAAGCTTTTTGACAAGATCTTTATTATGCTTAGATAGGTTCTCTTTCAAAGACGATGCCAACTCAAGGTCTAGCTTTAGGTTCTCCTTTTCTTCTGTTTCAACAATCAAGTCCTCATGTATAGTATCTTTTTCTCGTTTGATCTTTATGATCTCTTGATCTCTTACCTTGATAAGATCTTCAATAGCTCTTCTGGCTTCCAATTCCTAACTCATGCAGATAGTGAGACCTTATAGCTCTCTTCTTAGATTCAGTTTTTCACCATTCACCTTTTCAACTTCATCAGCTAAAGCTTCAATATTGGCTTCATCTGAAGAACTATTATTAGATATTTCTAGCATTTTTTCGGATAGCTCTCTCCTTTTAACTTGAGAAACTTTTAGTTTGCCCCTAAGGGATTCAATTTCATTTCTACTAGCTTCTAGCTCTCTAACCATCTCAAAGTAGCTCCTATCCCCCATGGTAGTTTCAAGATTCCTTTCTAAGCGGTTAGGCTCTGATACCAATTGATGGACTTGAAAAGAACTGAGAGGGGGGGGTGAATCAGTGACACCAAAACAAACACAACTTCATACACTAACCGGTAGATGAACTTAACCAAGCATTTAAACATAATACATGCTATCCAAAATGAAATAACAACATCCACATAAAGTAGAACATCCACCATAACACAAGTGTTTATACGTGGAAAACCCAAATAGGTAAAATCCATGGTGAGATGGAACTCACAAGTTAACTATTTGCAGTAATAGATAACTGACCGATTAAGGTCTTTACAAAGTGCTCTGCTAGGAGTGAATCTTGTTAGAGATCCCAAGCTTGATTAGAAGCTTATACATCATTTAGACACTTTTTCTTGGAGATTTGTTCATTGGTATATTCATGTTTGCATATTTTTTATTACCGACAAATAGGTCCAGGATAAGCACCGACAGGGTTATCTATTCCAGATCAGCATGACATGCTATGGAGATGATTTATTAATGTTGTAAATGCATTAAGCTGACATGTTGAATTGGATATTGCATCGGTTATTGTTTTACTTGTAAATTGTTTTTATTGTAATATCTTTTATAAAGCCGACCTATACGTTTTTGTCCTAGGCTTCGGTATATATGTAAGATCGATATGTGATTGGGAAAAAGATTTGTAATAAGATATAAGCAAGAATAAGCAGAGCAATACACACAGACATCATTTGAAGGTTGAAGGAAGGTTTTTGTGAAGACATATCAGAATTGAACCGGTACTGAATCCAGCATATGAAGATGCTATTTTGAGCAGTACATCATTAATGGATTTAACCATCCAATTGTAGTCAATGTGACTCCCATTTGTGTTTGAGCAGTGAGCTCTAGGCACTTGGCCTTTCTACATATGCAGACCCCAGGTATTGTATACACATACTATCTGTAGTAGTATCATCTGATTGTGGGTAAGGTTTCCCACCATGTTTTTTTCCCCTTATAGGGTTTCCACGTACAAATATTGGTGTTATGTGTTGTGGATGATATTGTATTTCTGTTTCATGCATTAATCTTTACTAGTACTACAATTAACTGATAAACTATCTACCGACATTACGTTTGGTTTACCGGTATTAAGCATTAAGTTTGGTTAAGTTATTTTGGTTTAAATTTATTTGACAACTGATTCACCCCCCCCTCTCAGTTGTCTCCAGGACCTAACAATTGGTATCAGAGCGTAGTCCTCTTTTTGCAGAAGTTTAACAGCTTGAGGAGATCCAATGTCTTCTAACTATTTCAGGAAGGACAGTCCTAAACTTGATGGAACCAACTATGGCATATGGAGATAAGGATGGAGACACATCTAAATTGCATTGGAAAGGACATCTAGGAAGTTACAAAGAATGGCTATACTGCTCCTACTCCTGGTCAGCCTAATCCACCAACCTTAGGAAAAGATGAAGAAAATGATTGCAAAGCAAGAGAAGCACTTTTGAGTGCATTATTAGATTAGCAAATAATGGGATTATCAGATAGATCTACTACTAAAGCTATTTGGGACCATTTGGAAACATTGAATGAAGGAGATTCCATAGTCAAAATTGCAAAACTTGAAAGCTTTCGGGTTAGGTATGAAAATCTGAAAATGGAAGAAGATGAAAGAATTTTTGCTTTTATGGAAAGAGTAAATGAAATTGTTTTGGGTATTAAATGTTGTGGAGGAACCTTAAGTGAAGATGAAATTGTTTCAAAAGTTTTAAGAGGATTGCCACCAGCATACAAAATGAAAGTTACTACTATAAATGAGTTAAGAACAATGCCTAATACATCTATAACTAGAGATACATTGATTTGAAAACTTCCAGCTTTTGAAGTTGAGGAATTTGGTCCTGTTGATACTATAAAGATAGATTTAGCTTTTAATGCATCAACATCATCTGCATCATCATTTGACAAGTCTGATTGGAAAGCCTTTTATGCAAGAGAACTTGAAGAAAGAAGAAGAGAAAATGAAGAACTTGAAGAACTTGAAGCACTATTCACCAGGAAAATACCTAAAGGTCCAGTTGGAAGTAAGTATGAAGGTAAAGAACCCTTTAGATTTTTTAACTATAATAAGATTGGTCATATGGCTTCAAGATGCCCTGATAGACATGCAAGAATTAAAGAAGAAGCTAGAAGAACATACAAGCCTAATCCTGAATATCAAAGATACAGATTTAAGAAGAATAAAGACAAGTCTTGTTATCTTGTTGATGAAGGAGTCACTGATGATTCGGATGAGGATTTGACAGACAATGGATGGGTCTTTGTTACTATAACAGAAGATCAACTAGCACCTACTGTTCAACCAGTAGAGCAGGCCCTAGCAGCTAAAATTGAAGTTAAGGATAAATGGATCATTGATTTAGGATGTTCACATCATATGACTGGTGATAAAAGTAAATCCTTGACTTTTCAGGAATATAATGGAGCTCTAGTAAGATTTGGAGATGATAAAGCTTGTTTGATCAAAGGAAAGGGTACTATATCTCTTGATGGTAAGCATAATACTGACAACATTTACTATGTTGAAGGTTTAAAGCATAATCTTTTGAGTGTTGGTCAATTAGTTGAAAAAGGATTTCAATTACAATTCAAGAATGGGAAATGCAAAATTATGAACAGAACTGGTTTGGAAATTGCAACCGGTAATCAAACTAGAGGTAATATCTTTCATTTTAATAACAATGAAAAGGCATGCTTGATTACACATATTGATGAAAGTTGGCTATGGTATAAGAGACTCTGTCATGTAAATTTTGATTGCATTGTGAAAATCAGTACAACTAAAGCAGTTAGAGATTTACCTAAGATTGTTAAACCTCATAATCCGGTATGTAAAGAATGTCAATTTGGAAAACAAGTTAGAGCATCTTTTAAAAGTATTCTAGAAAAATCCAACAATGCTCTTGACTTAATTCATACTGATTTATATGGTCTAGCTAGAACTAAAAGCTTACAAGGTGATAGATATTCCATGCTAATCATTGATGACTATTCTAGAATGTGTTGGGTTACTTTTCTTAGAGAAAAAATAGAAGCACTTGGGAAATTCAAGCTATTCAAGGCAATGGTAGAAAATGAAACCGATAAGAAAATCAATTTTCTGAGATTAGATCAAGGAGGTGAATTTACATCTAAGGAATTTAATACATTATGTGAAGTAAATGAAATCGGAAGACAGTTATAAGCACCCCGAACACCACGGTAGAATGGAGTTGTAGAAAGGAAAAATAGAACTATCTTGGATGTAGCTAGAAGTATGTTATAAGAAGAAAATCTACCACATGTATATTGGAGAGAGGTAGTAAGCACAATAGTCTACACATTCAACAAAGTTCACATCAAAGGTGAAACTAGTAAAACCCCTCATGAACTATGGTTTGGTATACTCCTACTCTTAAATATTTCACAATATTTGGAAATAATGCTATATTAGAAGAGATGAGTATATTGGCAAATTTGATCCTAGAAGTGATGAAGGAATATTTATTAGTTATTCATCTAAGAGAAAAGAATATAGATGTTTTAACAAGAGATTGCAGAAAATTGTTGAGAGTACAAATGTGAAAATTGATGAACAGTTTAGAGGAACTTCAAGGTATATAGATTCTAAACCGACAATAGAGATACTGACAAATGAACCTACATTGAACACACTGGTACAGAATGAAGATCTAGTTACACTGGTATCATCTGAAAATTCCACTATAACTGAGGAACAACAACAAACAAAGACACCTCGGTATGTAAGATTGAACCACTCTAAAGATCAGATAATTGGGAACAAATATTAAGGAGTTATGACAAGAGGAAGACTGACAAATGAAGAGGTATGTCTTATTTCTCAAATTGAGCCAGCATCAATTAATGAGGCATGTGAAGATAAACACTGGATTAAAGCTATGGAAGAAGAACTAGAACAAATTGAGAAGAATAACACATGGACATTAGTTCCTTGGCCTAAAGACAAAAATGTAATTGGAACAAAATGGGTATTCAGAAACAAACTCAATGAAGATGGTAAGGTAATCAGAAATAAAGCAAGACTAGTGTGTAAGGGATATTCATAGAAAGAAGGAATTGATTACAATGAAACCTTTGCACCAGTAGCTAGAATTGAGGTAGTCAGATTATTATTGGTAGTAAGAATTGAGGCAATCAGATTGTTGGCATTTCAATAAGGATATTGAGAAGGTTGTTGGAGATTATCGATATAACTGAAGAAGGATGATTACTATCTTAATAATATTATTTTGTCATTGATGTCAAGAAATTGATTTTCTGATTCAGTATGATGTTACCATATCTTGAGAAGTATGTTTTGATGAGTATTAAGAGGTCAGTAAGTGACACAGAAAGAATGTGATAATGAAGGGGAATAATAAGTTATTCAATGGGCAACTATTACTGAGTTAGACAATGATGAGATCATGTTGTTTTGATTGTTTTGATATCCTACAAATGTTGTTGATTATAAGTTTAATACTATATTATGTCACTGAGTGAAGAACCTAGTCAGTAAACCTTAAGGTATCTAGTCGGTAAACCCTAAGGTTATCAATATCGGTTAAAGAAGGTAGAATGTCTACTGAGTAAAGTTTAGTATTAACAAAGTAAAAATTGAGTTATAATAGATCGCATTGGATGGATAAAAAAATTATTTAATGAAGGATGTTGATGAGCTGGAGATGAATAAATGATTGGTATGTCGTGCAAGAAGTTTGTTAAGGATCTATGGCAATGGAAAATCAAGAGGAACATCTACAGCATAGATTGAACCGCAATAACCTAGCACAAGTTCCAAGGTGAGGCAAAATAGTTTTCTGATCAAAGGATACATTGAACCTAGTCAAGTTTGATGATTTGATGGCTAAGATTGATCATGGGAAATGTGATCAAGGAGATTAAGCGGTTAGAAATTGTTTATAAATAAGGAATTGTTGATGAACAATGCATGCGGGCAAATGTATGCATAGTGATGCTATAGGAATGTTTACTGAGCTCAACAAGGGACAAGATAAGTCTTATGACAAGATTGTTTTGAGCAAATAGAATCTGCTTTAGCATTTCAGATGTGAAGTTGCAAATATATTTTACTACTATTATTTATTTTGTAAGTGATAGAAAATCTCTTAACCAAGTGGACCTAACAGTCTTATTTGTAAACCCTCTAGCAAGGTAACATTCTAAATGAGTGTTTGAAATCCATTAACAAGGTCACTTCTAACAAAGTGCAAGAGTCTAACAAGTCTGAGGGAAATCCCTTAATCGGGTCACATCTAGCAATGTGTTTGTAATCTTTAACAGGATTAGCTTTTAACCGAGCATACCCTAGAAGGGTATATTTCTTAGTGAGCCCATAATCCCACAGTGGTTTTTCCCTATTTGGGTTTCCACGTTAAATCTGGTGTTATATGTGTTGTGATGTTATCTATTCATGAGTTTGAATGTTTTACAGTTTTGGTTATATATTCTGAAGTATAAGCTACTGAGGTTGAATCTATTGAATATATTGAACAAGTTAATTTTGTATGATTCACCCCCCCTCTCATCTTATTAACTAGTGGCATCAAAGCTTTACAATTGGTATCAGAGCATTGGACTCCAAAAGAAAAGTTTAAAGGTACTTGAGGCAAAGATCTGAAGATGTATAAAAGGGATGCACCAAAGTTGAACAAGTCAAATTTCTCCACATGGAAGAAAAGGATGAAGCTTCATTTATCAGGAATTGGAGAATATGCAACATATTATCTGGAGAATGATTACATAGCACCTAGCACCAACCCGATGACCATGGAAGAGATAAAGGCAAAGAAAGAACATATTCAAGCTATGATTGAAATAACATCAACAATGTGGACCAAGCTCATATCTATATATGGTGGTGATGAACATGTTCAGAGAGAGAAAGTAGATAGTCTAAGAGGACAACTTGAATCCATGAGAATGAATGAAGGTGAGAACATAACACAATACAGTACAAGGTTAAAGGAAATTGTCAATCAAATTAAAGGAGCGAGAGGAACTATTGAAGAAAAGGATGTAACAAGTAAGTTGTTGAGAACCCTTCTACCTGCTTATGCCATTTGAGTCTCTACAATCAATGAATTTAGGTCTATACCAAACATGCTAGTATCTTTGGATGCCACTACCGATAAGCTACATGCATTTGAGTTAAGTAATTTTCATAACAGTGGGCCTTCGGTAAATAAAGTTGAATCCTCATTCAGTTCCTTTCATATTGATGAATCTGATAACTATGATAGAATGAAAAAGTATTTTGAAGGAAATCACAGTGGGGCAAGTGAGAGATTTTGTAAAAACATGGAAGAAGTACACAAACTATATGACGAAATCAGAAAGCAAGAAGAGTTTGAAGCACTATTGGCCAGAAGGTTACTGAGAGGCAAAGGTAAGTATAAAGGAAAGCTACCTTTGAAATGTTTCAATTGTGATAAAATAGGACATATGGCTTCTAACTGCCCTGACAAAGAATCTAGTGAAAAGAGAGAATACCAAGAAGACAGACATAAAGACAATCACTACAGAGGACATCGAGACTTTAGGAGGAGAGATAGAAAGACATGCCTAGTAGCTGATGAGGAATCCAATGATGATAAATCTGATGAAACTAATATAGAGGAAGTTGTTTATGTGGCTATTAAAGATGGATCAGATGAAGAAAGGTATGAAGAAAAAACCCTAATATCTCACATAAATAAAAATGATTCTTGGATCATAGACAATAGATGCTCACATCACATGACAGGTGATAAACACAAGTTTGTTAAATTAGAAGACTATGATGGAGGATATGTAAGATTTGGTAATGATGCACCATGTCCAGTGAAAGGTAAAGGATCTATAACACTTCTTGACAATGCTAAATGTGATGACGTATACTGGGTTGAAGGTTTCAAATACAATTTGTTGAGTGTAGCACAGCCAAACAATATAGGATACCAAATAGAATTCCAGAAGGGATGTGTCAAAGTTCATGACAAACATGGAAAGCTGGCTGCTACCGAGACACAAAAAAAAGGTAATACATTTCATCTTGACTCAACTCGGAAAAAATATTTGTATGCAAAAATAGAAGATACCTGGTTATGGCATAAAAGGTTTTGTCTAGTAAATTTTGATAATCTGATCAACATAAGTAAGAAGCACCGAGTAAGAGGTCTATCGAGCTTGGAAAAACCTGAGAATGCTATGTGTTGAGGATGTCAGATGTGTAAGATGACAGGATCAAGCTTTACAAGTAAGTACTACACTTCTAAAGGAATTTTAGATCTTGTAGACACTGATCTTTGTGGTCCCATGAAAGTTCAAAGTTATTATGGTGATAAATATTGTTAGGCCCAATATGGAAAGCTAATGTACTGAGAGGGGAGGGGTGAATCAGTACTCCAAAACTTTTCTTCAATAATAACTTTATTGTTATGCATAAACCGAATAGTGCAATAACATAATATAAAGCTAAAACAAATAGATAACAATCATACATGATTCACTCCATAACACATATATTTTTGTTATGCAAAAACTCTTGGTTAGAGAGAAAAACTGCGGTGGGGATGGCACCCACAACTTCACTACTACAATAATAAAGAGTGCTCGGTTAGAGCTACATGTTTAGCTATTTCTGATAGCATACCCTATTAGGAGTATCAAGATCTATTAGATCTACCTTGCTAAAGGATTTCACAACACTTAAACTAAATGTTGCACCTAGTTAGAGGCTTTACAATTTATAAACTTGATTAGAGTCTTTTACCTTGTTAAAGGTTTCTTTTACAACTTCAAAATATTACAATAAAATTATTAAAAATATCTGCAACTTTACATCTGGAATGTTATAGCATATTCTATGTACTCTGAATAAGTTACCTTGCTTATAGCATACCTCGGTAACCCATATAGTAACTCGGTAAACCCTTCTGTTTACTTTGTTCTTTGATTGTTCTCTAAAAACCTTCTCGGTGACCTCTGTGTCTCTGTAACAGTCTTCTTACACTCATGCACACACCTCTTTAACTCTTAACTCATGCTGTATAAATAGATCTCTTATGATGGTGATCCAATTCATTGCCTCGATCTTACAAACATGATTTATTGAATGAATAACCATGCAAAATATTTCATTGGTTAGATGACCTCAAAATCATACACAATCTTTAAGTGCAATTTCCAATGTGATAACAGTTAGATGTGCCTCGATCTTGTAACACATTTTCATATGCATGTCCAGGTTCAATGAATCTGGTAACATGTTTCACTCGGTGTATATCAACTCAGTGTGTCATCTTTGCTACTCGGTAGACATGTAAAGATACTCGGTAGACAACTTGGTGTATACTACATTCTGTGACTGATTTCTTCTATAACCGACTAGACTGTGCATACCGACTGAATATCTCAGTAATAGATAACTGACTAGAGTATATAGTATAACTTTGACATAAAACTAATGGCAATCTGATAAGTAGTAACAAAATATTTCATATTATTTGTGGATGATTACTCAAGGATGATGTCAGTTATGTTTTTAAAAGAAAAATCAGAAGCTTTTCAAATGTTTAAATGGTACAAGGCAAGAGTTAAAAATGAAACAAGAAGACAACTTAAATGTCTTAGATTTGATAGAGGAGGAGAGTTCACTTCTGATGAATTTAACTTATTCTGCAATGATCATGGTATAAAAAGGCAAGTATCTGCACCGAGAACTCCATAGCAAAATGGGATAGTTGAGAGAAGAAATAGATCAATTGTAGATTGTGCTAGAATCTTGATGATAGAAAAGAGGGTACCTCAAACATTTTGGAGAGAAGCAATCAACACTATAGTTTACACCCTGAACCGAGTACAACTGAAGAAAGGAACTATGAAGACTCCATATGAAATCTAGTATGACAAGAAACCTAATGTAAGTTATTTTAAAATCTTTGGAAGTAGATGTTATGTTCACAAAGATGACAGAAATGGAAAGTTTGATCAGAAAAGTGAGGAAGGAACATTTCTTGGTTATTCTTCTAGAAGTAAAGCATTTAAATGTCTAATCAAATCATCTAACAAAATAGTAGAAAGTGAAAATGTGAAAATTGATGAATTTGCAAAAAGAAATGATGAAGGAAATTCCAAAGAACTAGAAAATTATGAAGAATTTGTTTATGTTCAATCGAGAAATCCAACCGACAAAGTTGCTGAAGAAAATGAAGATAATATCCAGTTACCGAGTGATGAAGAAGATCATACAAAGCCTACAAAGCCTATATTAGCCAAATATGTTAGAAGAAACCATGCATCCAGTCAGATTATAGGAGATAAGGATGATCCAGTGATGACAAGGAACAAACTGAGATAGAACACATGTCTGATATCTGAATTTGAACCGAGAATAGTAAAAGAGGCATTTAACAATGAAGATTGGGAAAATGCTATGACAAAAGAGATTGATCAAATCAAGAAGAATGAAACATGGACATTGGTCCCAAGACCGAAGGCCAAAAATGTAATCGGTACAAAGTGGATTTTCATAAACAAGCTAAATAAAAAAGGTGAGGTCATTCAGACAAAGCAAGACTAGTTTGCAAAGGTTATGCTCAAGAAGAAGGAATAGATTATGGTGAGACTTTTATACCTGTGGCTAGACTTGAGGGAGTAAGAACATTGTTGGCATATGCTGCTTTCAAAAATTTCAAGGTATATCAAATGGATGTTAAATCTACATTTTTGAATGGTATAATAGAAGAAGAAGTTTATATTGAACAGCCTAAAGGATTTGTTGAAGACAAGAATAAAGATCAGGTATGTAAATTGAACAAAGCTTTATATGGTCTAAAACAAGCACTTAGAGCATGGTATGAAAGACTGCACTCTTATCTGATCAAGATTGGATTTATAAGGACAAGTGAAAACAATAATATGTACATGAAGAATGATGAGGACAATGGAATACTGATCTCAGCCATATTTGTTGATGATATTATTTTTTGTGGAAATGATTCTCTATGCAAGAACTTTGGAAATGAAATGTGAAAATAATTTGAGATGTCATTAATTGATGAAATAAAGTATTTTATAGGTTTACAAATACTCCAAATGAAAGATGAGATTTTCATTACTCAATCCAAGTACATGAAGGAAATCTTGAAGAAATTTGGAATGGAGGATTCTAAACCTGTAAGTACTCTTATGACTACTAACTGTAAACTATCAAAGAATGATGAATCTACATCTATTGATGAGACACTTTACTAATCTATGATTGGAAAGTTGTAATATGTTGTTCATAGTAGGCCGAATATAGCTCATGCAGTAGGAATAGCTACAAGATTTTCTGCAGATTTTAAAGAAACCCATATGACAGCAATCAAGAGAATTTTTAGATATTTGAGAGGCACTGAAGACTATGGCTTAGTATATGAAAAGAGATTTGATTTTGATTTAAAAGTTTATACTGATGCTGATTGGGTAGGAAACATTGATGACAGGAAAAGCACAAGTGGTGGAGCTTTCTTTCTGGGTGATAGACTAGTAAGTTGGCCTAGCAAGAAACAAGGATGCATTTCGCAGTCAACAGCTGAAGCTGAATATGTCACTGCAGCATTGAATTGTACCAATATAGCATGGATCAAGCAACTATTGGAAGGTATCAATGAGAAAGTTACCAAGCCAGTAACTATAGTCTATTATAATACTAGTGCCATTAACATTTCAAAGAATCCAGTAATGCACTCTAAGACAAAGCATATCTCTATAAAGTATCATTATCTCAGAGAAGAAGTTCAAGAGAATAAAGTTGTGCTGGAATATATCAGTTCAAAGGAGAAAATAGCAGACATCCTCACAAAGCCACTGCCAAGGGACACTTTTGAGTATCTCAGAAGCAAGTTAGGGGTCCTACCCCTATCTTCTACTCACTAGCAAAGTTTGGTGAAAGCATCAATTCAATGACTCCATAGAATATTATTTGTGGATTGATGCTGATTTACGCACTTTAGGAGGTTTTCTAAAGGTGTGTAGGTAATATTGATTGCAGACAAGATGCTCTGATTGTGAATGAAACTTCAAGAAAATTACTTCACAATGGCAGAAATCATGAATTAGTTTTTCCTTTTTGCATTGTTGTCAAAGGGGGAGAAGACTAAATGGAAAAGATAGACTAAATGGGAAAATAACAGAAGACTAATGACAGGGGGAGAAGACGTAAGGAGAAGTCTAACAACAATCTGAATCCGAATTAGTTGGAATAAATCAAGTTGGTATTACCATTTAATTGTTGGTTTTGCCATCAATGCCAAAGGGGGAGATTGTTGGCATTTCAATAAGGATATTGAGAAGGTTGTTGGAGATTATCGATATAACTGAAGAAGGATGATTACTATCTTAATAATATTATTTTGTCATTGATGTCAAGAAATTGATTTTCTGATTCAGTATGATGTTGCCATATCTTGAGAAGTATGTTTTGATGAGTATTAAGAGGTCAGTAAGTGACACAGAAAGAATGTGATAATGAAGGGGAATAATAAGTTATTCAATGGGCAACTATTATCAAGTTAGACAATGATGAGATCAAGTTGTTTTGATTGTTTTGATATCCTACATATGTTGTTGATTATAAGTTTAATACTGTATTATGTCATCGAGCGAAGAACCTAGTCGGTAAACCCTAAGGTTATCGATATCGGTTAAAGAAGGCAGAATGTCTACCGAGTAAAGTTCAGTATTAACCAAGTAACAACCAAGTTATAATAGATCGCATTGGATGGATAAAATAATTATTTAATGAAGGATGTTGATGAGCTGGAGATGAATAAATGATTAGTATGTCGCGCAAGAAGTTTGTTAAGGATCTACGATAATGGAAAATCAAGAGGAAGATCTACAGCACAGATTGAACCGCAATAACCTAGCACAAGTTCCAAGGAAGGAATGCAAGTTCCAAGGCAAGGTAAAACATTTTTTTGATCAAAGGATACATTGAACCTAGTCAATTTTGATGATCTAATGGCTAAGATTGATCATGGGAAATGTGATCAATGAGATTAAGCAGTTAGAAATTGTTTATAAATAAGGAATTGTTGATGAACAATGCATGTGAGCAAATGTATGCACAGTGATGCTACAGGAATGTTTACCGAGCTCAGAAGCTTGAAGATCTAGTTGGAGAATAGATTGAGAAGCCCTGCAAGCCCAACAAGGGACAAGATAAGTCTTATGACAAGATTGTTTTGAGCAAATAGAATCTGCTTTAGTATTTTAGATGTGAAGTTGTAGATATATTTTACTACTGTTATTTATTTTGTAAGTGATAAAAAATCTCTTAACCGAGTGGACCTAACAGTCTTATTTGTAAACCCTCTAGCAAGGTAATATTCTAAATGAGTGTTTGAAATCCTTTGACAAGGTCACTTCTAACAAAGTGCAAAACTCTAACAAGTCTGAGGGAAATCCCTTAACCGGGTCACATCTAGCAATGTGTTTGTAATCTTTAACAAGATTATCTTTTAACCGAGCATACTCTACAAGGGTATATTTCTTAGTGGATCCAAAATCCCATAGTGGTTTTTCCCTATTTGGGTTTCCACATTAAATCTGGTGTTATATGTGTTGTGATGTTATTTGTTCATGAGTTTGAATGTTTTATAGTTTTGGTTATATATTCTGAAGTATAAGCTACCAAGGTTGAATCTGTTGAATATATTGAACAAGTTAAGTTTGTATGATTCACCCGCCCCTCTCATCTTATTAACTAGTGGCATCAGAGCTTTACAGATTACAATGAAACCTTTGCACCAGTAGCTAGAATTGAGGTAGTCAGATTATTCTTGGCTTTTGCAGCACACAAGAACTACAAAGTATATCAAATGGATATTAAATGTGCATTTCTGAATGGAGATCTTGAAGAAGAAGTTTATATTGAGCAACCTGATGGATTTTCTTTAACATCTAACAAAGACATGGTTTGCAGGTTAAGGAAAGCTTTGTATGGGTTGAAGAAAGCTCTAAGAGCTTGGTATGCTAGATTGGATAAATATCTTTTGAAGATTGGTTTTTCTAAAGGTAATGCTAACAACAACTTATACTATAAAGTGACTAATGATGACATCTTGGTTAGAGAAGTTTTTGTCGATGATATAATCTTTGGAGGAGAAGATGGATTATGTAAAGACTTTTCTATTGAAATGCAACAAGAATTTGAAATGTCTATGATTGGAGAGATAAAATTCTTTATAGGATTGCAGATTTCGCGGACTGATAAAGCTATATTCTTGAGTCAATCTAAGTAATTGAAGGAGTTACTAATGAAATTTGTGATGGAGAACTC